>NC_091825.1:144293945-144446445 GCF_038994185.2 Dermacentor albipictus | reverse complement strand
TCTTATATCTCGCTTTATAACTGCGTGTTATAGGGCATCCTGATCCTGCTTCAAAAAGTAATGAGCTTCTCTTTGAGTTATCATAAATTGTTTCTTTCCTGCTTTCGTTTTTCTCCTAAGTAGTTTCTCACGGAAGGTTTCTTTTCCATTGCCACCACCATGAGATTATTTCAGCCTCTCCGACTGTCCGCTTGATCCTCTTCGTTGGTGTGGAGTGATCATGGAGTTTGTTATTTTGTCCGGTCCAGGCGCCATATTTTTCTTGAAAGCTTGCGCTGCCGCGAAAACCTCTGCCACCGATATAGAGGCATCTAGCACCTCATTGTTCCCACCTAAATATGTGGGAGTATCATGGTTTTGCGTGTAATTTGCTCCTATATACATGTCTTCTAGTGTGTCTAGGAGATGGGTGTCAGCGTCTCGAAATTCGCATTCAAGTAATCGCAGATCTCGGTTCGTCGCTGTTTTTCTACTTGCAGGATCTATCATGCTTCTCAAAATGGTCCATGTATTTTTGTGTGTAAGGTTCCTTGTAGAGATTCACAGAATTGGTGCCAATTATTGTTTTCTAGTGTTTGTGCATAAGCATTAGCCTCCTGTGTTAGTTGAGCTATACGTATTTTGAGCTTTCTATTTAATCTTTGTATTTTCCATCGTCTCGTCAGGCTTCTGCGTGCTTCCCATAAATGTAAGAGGCGGCTGTCTACTGCTGTTCAGGCCGGTACTTGCAAACAAATATGCTGCCTTAGAACACAGAGATGACGATGACGTAGAGCTAATAAATGAACCCGTGACTAGGTTGGCTTCGGAGGCAGCAAGTCAAGTTGGAGGCAAGAAGGCGCCAAGGCACTAGTAGGCAAGCTCTCCCAACTAACAAAAGGACCTAATAAAGAAACAACGAAAACTGAAAGTGCCTAGCTCAAGAGATAGGATAGAATTTGCGGAACTGTCAAATCTGATCAACAAGGCGAAAATAAGGGATATTCGAAACTATAATGTGAGAAAGACTGAAGAAGCCGTAAAAAATGGATGCAGCCTGAAATCGGTGAGAAAGAAACTTGGCATAGGACAAACCAAGATGTATGCACCGAAAGGTAAGCAGGGTAATATCATCAGCAATCTCGAAGGCGCAATAAAAGCAGCGTAAGAATTCTATACTGACCTGTGCAGTACCCAGAGGAGCCATGATACCTCCATTCGAAGCAGTAATGAACAGGTTGCAGAGACTCCTGCTATAACTAGCGACGAGGCTAGAAAACCCTTGCAAGCCATGAAACAGGAAAAAGCGGAAGGAGAAGATGGAATAACACCCGATTTAATCAATGATGGATTAGACGTAATGCTTAAAAAACTAGCGGCGCTTTATACAAAGTGTCTATCGACTTCAAGGGTCCCAGAAAGCCAAAACAATGCAAACATTATGCTAATCCACAAAAAGGGAGACGTTAAAGAATTGAAAAATTTTTGGCCCATTAGCTTACTCCCACTATTATATAAAATATGTACCAAAATAATCTCCAACAGAGTAAGGGTAACACTGGACTTTGGTCAACCAACTGAAGAGGCTGGCTTCAGAAAGGGATACTCTACAATGGATCACATCCATCTCATCAATCAGGTTATTCAGAAATCCGCACAGTACAATAGGCCTCTCTATATGGCTTTCATAGATTACGAAAAGGCATTTGACTCAGTGGAGATACCAGCAGTCATAGAGGAATTACATAATCAAGGAGTACAGAACGCTTACGTACCATTATTGGAAAACATCTACAGAGGTTCAGCAGCTACCTTAATTCTGCATAAGAAATGGAGGAACATACCTATAAGGAAAGGGGTCAGACAAGGAGACAATCTCTCCAATGCTATTCAATGCGTGCTTAGAAGTAGTATGCAGGCTATTAAACTGGGAAGGCTTAGGAGTAAAGATCAACGGCGAATTTCTGAGCAACCTTCGTTCTGCCGATGACATTGTTCTATTCAGCAATAATGCAGACGAGTTGCAACAAATGATTGAGGACCTTAACAGGGAGAGTGTAAGAGTGGGGTTGAAGATTAATATGCAGAAGACAAAGATAGTGATAAATAGCCGGGCAAAGGAACAAGCGTTCAGTATCGCCAGTCGGCCTCTAGAGTCTGTGAAGGAGTACGTTTACCTAGGTCAATCAATCACTGGGAACCCTGATCACGAGAAGGAAAACCACAAAAGAATAAAAATGGGTTGGATTGCATACGGCAGACATTGCCCGCTCCTGACTAGAAGCTTACCATTATCATTGAAAAAGACGGTGTACAATCAGTGCATTTTACCAGTACTGACATAGAGGGCAGAAACTTGGAGACTGACAAAGAAGCTTTAGAACAGGTTAAGGACTGCGTAAAAAGCGATGAAACGAAGATTGCTAGGCATAACGTTAAGAGACAGAAAGTTTGGGTCAGAGAGCAATCGGGTATAGATGATATTCTAATTGACATCAAGAGGAAAAGATTGGACCATTAAGGTTACAGAATGGGTACCAAGCGAAGGAAAATGCAATCGAGGACGACAAAAAACTCAGGGAACGATGAAATTAGGAAATGCGCGGGCGCTAGATGGAATCTGTTGGCGCAGGACAGGGGTAATTGGAGATTGCAGGTACAGGCCCGCAGTGGACATAAGACAGGCTGATGATGATCTGCAGTTATACACTGTGTTTCATTCTTTGTTGTTGCTTTTCATGCAACATATGTTCAATAAATTGTAAGTCAGCATTTTGCATTGTTCAGTTCCTTTTCTACACTCTTCCACACAGGATTCACGAAACTGTACTCTCGTATCTATGAGTATGCTACAGTGCAGCTAGCCATGGTATTTCTGTATACAAGGCAAATCATTTCTGTGCTTAATAGTAGGGACGCTCGACTCCCCACCTCTCGTCCCCTGACATTCCTCTTCTTTCCACGACTCTGTCTCCCGACGTGTGGCTTCCCCACATGACACACACGTGATGGTGCAAGTCGGGTGTCGCAGTTACGCTGTTGCAATGAGGGACGGTGCGAGCTTTTCAAGGTTAACGCCCCATGACAGAATGAACAACTTGGACATGCGTGGAACTTGCATCCTGTTCTTCAGCTGCAGGATGGTGATGTGCGTTGACGGTGCATGCTGCAAGACTAACCTGTGGAATGCTCTCCAGTCGGCTTCAGAAAGCGAAAACAGCACGAGCAAACAGGATGTAATCACGAGACGGCATCCAGAAGTGACTATTATTATTATTATTATTATTATTATTATTATTATTATTATTATTATTATTATTATTATTATTATTATTATTATTATTATTATTATTATTTTGGCTAGCTGAAATGCTCGTACAGCTGGCACAATAAATAATTCTTTTTTTGTATGTTGGCATAGTCGTGTGCTGTGTTTTTTGTGAACAAGAGCACTGGGACCACACAATGACTTGATTCCGTTTTCACCAAGACGTGATTTTTGTGTCATAGCAGCTGCCACAGTCTGCACGCTTACTAGGACACTATGCATGTCCAGCACTGCACATCTTACTTGCAACTTATTTCAAGCCCACAAAGGCTTTCACCAGTTACACTTTAAAACATAGCTGACCAAACCCTCACCCATTTCCATGCTAGGGCAATAAGAACAAGTGCATTGCTCATCGACCACTTCATGATGGATTTCACGATTTAAAAAACCTATGCATGCCGCAAGCCCTGACAAGTCTTGATTTAAAATGCATGCTTTCCGCGTTTATATAGACAAGAAATGAAATGCGGTCGCACCATCCCATGAAAAATATCTGCTATACAAGATGGAAAGGATGAGTGTGCTGCTGTCAGCTAACAGACTATCTACCATTAACCTTCAAAGTTTTCGAATGTCTCGAAAATACAACGTGGGCACACCTAGTCTGTCGATGAAGCGACCAGATGACACCGAGTTAACACATTTTAGTAAGCACCTTCCATGTTGTCAATTTGTGCTAAGGAGCATGCTACGTGAATAGCTGATGAAGCTCGTAAGCAGCCCTTTTTTTTTCAGGTTATTTTCAAGCAGACATTCAAGTATGCTCGCACAATGTGTGAAAGCATCAGGACCTGCTAACTGTCTTCAATAGAAGAAAAAAATTTCTTACATGGCCAAATTTTATTTCAAGTGAGCTCACTGTACATACTAAACTTATACAGTGTCACTTCCTAGCAGATCATGCCAAGCAGAAGACTAAAATACTCACAGCGCTCTCACGGATCCTTGGCCGGTTGGTGCGCCGCCATAGCCACCTAACGATGCGTGTGAGGATCGATCCTGGGAAATACACGGAAAAACCGTGTCGGCACCAAAATGAGAGTCTCTGCTAACAATGACCAGTGTGTGGGCACACATTGGCCTTGTAGCATCGGTTTGCAAGTCTTGCATTCATTTCCCTAACTTTCTCATCACACCCAACGTTATGCTTGTTAAATGTGCAGGTGGCGCATGCATACTGTGTTTGAGTGGACCATTTCACGAGTCAACAATCTCATCTGGAGAAGCATGCCAGGTGTACGGCCAGGCAAACATTTCCAGCATTCCTTAAAAAATGTCCCTCTCTCTCAAGGTTTTGTTTATGAATGCCAATTCATGCTCTCCCTTCCAACTTTCGTTTTAGATTTATTGCACTGGTTGAAATCTAGCTAAGAGCAAAACTTTGCCAACACACCCTTCTCTGCATTAATGTGTGTTGGCTAAATTTGTAAGAGAATGCCCTTTTTTTCAAATTGGGCTGCTCTCACCGGCTAAAAGTTCAAACATTTTTATTTTAACAACACACCAAATTACAGAGGTGAATTCCATGCACATTGATTCTCATTAGTATGATGCGCACGGATGTACGCATGCACACACACAAGCAGTTGAACCTCAATGCAAGAACAATGAAATAAAAAGCATGCTGGCCCACCTCTACTTCCTCGGGAGCTGCGCTGGGAAACGGCGCTCTGATTCACGCGATCCTTGGAGAAAAATGTTGCTGGGCTATAGGCGCGTACGAAGAAGCCCTTTTTGGAAAGCCGATGGCAATATGGTAACATGAATTTAGGGTCGCATTCAATTCTAACGTGCATGCAATTTTTGACCAGTTTTATCGGAAGAAAGGTCCACGTTAGATTCGAGTAAATACAGTATTTCAAACTCCATATCTATGCTATCTTGTGTTGTATATACATACATACATACATACATACATATATACATACATACATACATACATATATATAGATGCATACATACATACATACATACATACATACATACATACATACATACATACATACATACATACATACATACATACACACACACACACACACACACACACATATTCTCCACAACGTGTTACTCCACAACAACCGAGACATGTGAGCACATCAGATCTATGAAGGTTTTTCTATGCACTGCATGAGATCGTCATGTGCCAGCGCACCTCCAATTGCCTCGATTGACAAGGAGGTTCCATACCTCCACGATTTATCAATTCTTAAATCTTTGGCGTCTGATTAGGCATGGGTTATTAGAGGAGCCTGAGCCCCCCCTTCTGATGGTTGTGACCGCACATCCATAGAGTGTGTGTGCTCACATACACCGTTCAATTACACTTTTCACATGCGCGCTGATTGCTCTTCTGCAAGAGAGTCGAGCGGCAAGTTCGTTAATAGTGACTACTGCCCAAGTGCCGAATTGGAATACATCTATTGCAGTGGATCTAATTTCTTATATTTATCATAAATATTTATGCAAGCCCATCCGTATTCATGAATAGTCGGATGCGGTTGTTGAACTTATGCCCATGCCGATTTATATGTTTTTTCTGCTCCTATAATGGCCTGCAAAGGCCATTATAGGAGCATTATGAATGAATATAATGCATGTTTACCTACAGAAAACATTTTTTGTCACTTTATGGTCACTAAAAAAATTGTGGCTAATGTTTTTCATATAGGTCACTCGAAAGATGTTAAATTTGCAATAAGAAAGTAGACCTTCAGGGGGCGGGGTGCACCCTAAAAAAGTTGACCCTCAAAGAGTTAACAGGGTTCTTTGGAGTTATACGATACTGATCACAGTATCATCAGTATCATGTCTGTTTCATTCGGAAAGACTTCTCCGAAGCGTTCTACATTTTACTTGAAGCATTCTTCCCTCCTCACAACCGTTTAGATATTGTTCTATATTGAGTTGCCCGTCGCGATCAGGAAAACACTTCTATCGCGGCCAAATCAAAGTTGTTAGGCATGCGACATTTACAGAATGAGCGGCAATAACTTCCGAAGCTCGCTGCTGATTGTACCTCTTGAGATGCCACTTTCTGCTATCAAAGCGAGCGCATCGTGCACGTTATTATTCAAAACACGCACAGCAGTATGGGCTCTGTACTGCAGAGAAAAAAAAGGAAAAGAAAACAGTCAATGCACCCTCCTCACATCAGACGGCTCAGCCATGCGCTGCGCATCAGTACCATGTCCATTTCGTTCGGAAAGATTTCGAAGTATTCTACAGGCAGCCGAGACCACGAGTTGTTTGGTGTACCGCCTTGAACAAGCTACAAGTGAATTCTCCGCAAGCGCTGACAGTTTTTTTCTATTTGTCCTCCTTTTCTTTTTTTTGACACATTTAAGTATTGTTCAAGTTTGCAGAAAATGTATTGTTTATCTAGCCGCGTTCACAGCCGCATGCGTACGGATGACTCTGAAACAACAACGCTGAAACCATTCATCAACACTACGCTGTGCCACCTGCACACGTGCGACTACGGAACCGTTTTGAAATTGCTCTATATTGAGTCACACATCGCAATCAGAAAAACACTTCCATCGCGGATAAATAAAGAAATTTTTAGGCATGTAGGGCCCGCTGGGCTGTACTAGTCGGCGATAAGGTAGCCTCCCCTCCAGCGGGATTATCTGACTGAGCCATGGCGAATGCTCGGTTGCCATGGAAAGACACCTCTGTACGTTTCTTTTTAATGATGGCGAGCTTGAAATTCACCTCCTGCACTGCACAACTTCTGTAGGCTTGGAGTGACGTCCGTCACCAGCACAATATGCCAAGAGCGAGTGGGGCTATACTAATCCACGTACAACCAAATTAGGAAGGCTCACAAAGCTTCCACGAGACTCCCTCACCAGATCAGGAATTGGCCTCTCTGGTGCAGTATAAGGCGACCCCCTCCCAAATGGCTAACTCAATTATACTATGGCCCTCAGTCCCCAGCAGCTGCGGAGCACATGACCAAGGCTGCGGTCAGACCTGCAACGCAGCAAAGGGTGCTAAGAATCCCTGCATCCAGACAGGCCGCCAATGCAAACTGACCCTTGCAATGATTAACACCCGAACCCTCTCGAGTGAGGCTAGCTTAGCAGGGCTCTTTGAGGAATTATCAGACATTGTTTGGGATATTATGGGCATTAATGAGATTAGAAGAACTGGCGAGGCTTATACATTGCTGAATAACGGACATGTCCTCTGCTATAGAGGTCACCTAGATAAGAAGCAATACGGAGTAGGATTCCTAATCCATAAGGACATAGCGGACAACATTGACGAATTCTACAGTATTAATGAGAGGGTAGCTGTAGTCGTAATCAAACTTAAGAGGTACAGATGAAATGTAGTACAAGCCTACGCTTCAACGTCCAGTCACGATGATGAAGATGTAGATCAGCTTTATGAAGATGTTGAATTAACAATGAGAAAAGTGCAACCTCAATATACTGTAGCAATGGCCAACTTCAATGCAAAAGTGGGGAAAAAGCAGCCTGGTGATCAAGCAATTGGCAACTACGGCGTCGATTCTAGGAAGGCTAGAGGAGAGATGCTGGTAGAATTCGCAGAAAGGAATAAGCTTCGAATAATGAACACCTTTTTCAGGAAGCGTAGCAACAGAAAATCGGACCTGAAAAAGCCCTAATGGTGAAAGAAGAAATGCGATTGACTTCATACCTTCTGCTGATCCCAGCATTGTGCAGGATGTAGAAGTGATAGGTAGGGTAAAGTGCGGCGATCACAGATTAGGGAGGGCTAGAATTCACCTCAATGAGAAGAGAGAAAGAGCTAAATTGGTCAAGAAACAGGTGAACCTATAGGCAGTAAGGGTAAAAGCAGACAACTTCAGGCCGGTACTTGCAAACAAATAGGCTGCCTTAGAACAGAGAGATGACGATGACGTAGACATAATAAATGAAACCGTAACTAGGTTGGCTTCGGAGGCAACAAGTGAAGTTGGAGGCAAGACACCAAGGCACTAGTAGGCAAGCTCTCCCAACTAACAAAAGGACCTAATAAAGAAACAACAAAAACTGAAAGTGTCTAACTCAAGAGATAGGATAGAATTTGCGCAACTGTCAAAACTGATCAACAAGGCGAAAATAAGGGATATTCGAAACTGTTATGTGAGGAAGACTGAAGAAGCCATAAAAAATGGATGCAGCCTGAAATCGGTGAGAAAGAAACTTGGCATAGGGCAAACCAAGATGTATGCACTGAAAGGTAAGCAGGGTAATATCATTAGCAATCTCGAAGGAGTAGTAAAAGCAGCGTAAGAATTCTATACTGACCTGTGCCGTACCCAGAGGAGCCACGATACCTCCATTCGAAGCAGTAATGAACAGGTTGCAGAGACTCCTGCTATACCTAGCGACGAGGTTAGAAGACCTTTGCAAGCCATGAAACAGGAAAAAGCAGCAGGAGAAGATAGAGTAACAGCCGATTTAATCAATGATGGAAGAGACCATTGACCTTCAAAGTTTTCGAATGTTCCGAAAATACAACCCGGGCATACCTAGTGTGTCGACGAAGTGACCAGATGACACCGAGTTAACACATTTAATAAGTAGTTTCCATGTTATCAATTTCTGCTAAGGAGCATGCTATGTGAATAGCTGATGAAGCTTGTAACCAGCCCAGTTTTTCTTCCAGTTTTTTCAAGTAGACACATTCAAGTATGCTCGGCACACGTGTGAAAGCATCAGGACCTACTGTCTTCAATAGAAGTAAAAAATTTCTTACATGGGCAAATTTTATTTCAAGTGAGCTTACTATACAAAATATTTCCAATGTCACTTCCTAGCCGATCATGCCAAGCAGAAGAATAGAACACCCACCGTTCTGGTGTTTCGAGCTGTCCGAGCCTGCGGTTTGTACTGAGCTTGAAGACTCGCTCCCACGCTGCAGTAGACGGCGGCCTCAGCGGAGCCTGACCTGCCGCGAATTGCTGTAAAAGGGCAGGCACAGCCATGTCAGCACGACAATGACAATCTCTGCTAACAATGACCAGTGTGTGGGCACACATTGGCCTTGTAGCATCGGTTTGCAAGTCTTGCATTCATTTCCCTAACTTTCTCATCACACCCAACGTTATGCTTGTTAAATGTGCAGGTGGTGCATGCATACTGTGTTTGAGTGGACCATTTCACGAGTCAACAATCTCATCTGGAGAAGCATGCCAGGTGTACGGCCAGGCAAACATTTCCAGCATTCCTTAATAAATGTCCCTCTCTCTCAAGGTTTTGTTTATGAATGCCAATTCATGCTCTCCCTTCCAACTTTCGCTTTAGATTTATTGCACTCGTTGAAATCTAGCTAAGAGCAAAACTTTGCCAACACACCCTTCTCTGCATTAATGTGTGTTGGCTAAATTTGTAAGGGAATGCCCTTTTTTTCAAATTGGACTGCTCTCACTGGCTAAAAGTTCAAACATTTTTATTTTAACAACACACCAAATTACAGAGGTGAATTCCATGCACATTGGTTCTCATTAGTATAATGCGCACGGATGTACGCATGCACACACACAAGCAGTTGAACCTCAATGCAAGAACAATGAAATAAAAAGCATGCTGGCCCACCTCTTATTCCACGTGAAGTGGTCTGGGATACTTCTCGGTCGGATTGGTGCAGTGCCTGGAGAAATATGTTGCTGGGCTATAGGCGCGTACGAAGAAGCCCTTTTTCGAAACCGATGGCAATATGGTAACATGAATTTAGGGTCGCATTCAATTCTAACGTGCATGCAATTTTTGACCAGTTTTATCGGAAGAAAGGTCCACGTTAGATTCGAGTAAATACAGTATCTCAAACTCCATATCTATGCTATCTTGTGTTGTATATACATACATATACATACATGCATACATACATACACACACACACACACACACACACACACACACACACATACACACACATACACACACACATACACACATACACACACACACACACACACACAAACACACACACACACACATATTCTCCACAACTTGTTACTCCACAACTACCGAGACATGTGAGCACATGAGATCTATGAAGGTTTTTCTATGCACTGCATGAGATCGTCATGTGCCAGCGCACCTCCAATTGCCTCGATTGACAAGGAGGTTCCATACCTCCACGATTTATCAATTCTTAAATCTTTGGCGTCTGATTAGGCATGGGTTATTAGAGGAGCCTGAGCCCCCCCTTCTGATGGTTGTGACCGCACATCCATAGAGTGTGTGTGCTCACATACACCGTTCAATTACACTTTTCACATGCGCGCTGATTGCTCTTCTGCAAGAGAGTCGAGCGGCAAGTCCGTTAATGGTGACTACTGCCCAAGTGCTGAATTGGAATACATCTATTGCAGTGGATCTAATTTCTTATATTTATCATAAATATTTATGCAAGCCCATCCGTATTCATGAATAGTCGGATGCGGTTGTTGAACTTATGCCCATGCCGATTTATGTGTTTTTTCTGCTCCTATAATGGCCTGCAAAGGCTATTATTATATGAATGAATATAATGCATGTTTACCTACAGAAAACATTTTTGGTCACTTTATGGTCGCTAAAAAATTGTGGCTAATGTTTTTCATATAGGTCACTCGAAAGACGTTCAATTTGCAATAAGCAAGTCGACCCTAGGGGGGGGGGCACCATAAAAAAAATGACCCTCAAAGAGTTAACAGGGTTCTTTGCAGTTATACGATATTGATCACAGTATCATCAGTATCACGTCCGTTTAGTTCGGAAAAACTTCTCCAAAGCATTCTACTCCCTTACAACTGTTTAGATATCGCTCTATATTGCGTTACCCATCGCGATGAGGAAAACACTTCTATCGCAGACAAATAAAGTTTTTAGGCATGCAACATTTACGGAATGAGCAGCAATAACTTCCGAAGCTCGCTGCCCATTGTGCCTCCCGCGATGCCCCTTCCTGCTATCAAAGCGAGCACATCGTGCACATTATTATTATTCAAAACACAAATAGGAGTATGGGCTCTGTACCACAGAGAAAAAAAATGAAAAGGAAAGGAAAGGTAGGCAAGGCAAAACAATAACCCTACTGGAGAAATCATGTAATACAGGTCACTTGGTGCCTATTGACTCACTTGGCTGATGTCTCTTAAGATCACAGCGATGTAGACAAGCACGGCGAGTATCCCAGCCATCAGAGAGCACAGCAGGGCCACTGTTGTGAAACACTGCGGCGGTAGGACATGGCAGAAGAGCTATGTTACAGCAGCTCATAACGCTCCACATTGTTTTTTGTGAATGGGCAAAGAGGAGACACTAGGCACAATTTTACACGACGTGTTCGTCGTACCAACAGGTTCTATAGGTTTTCAACATGTTCCAACAATTGGAACTGGCACCTTTCAGACTCGTTGCATGTCGTATCGGACACCGCATTGTGCCATATGTCTTGTGTTTTAAAGGAACCCCATAAAGAGAAACATGAACTTGAGCTGAACTTTTAAACCGTGTTTCTACAATACTATTCAAGATATTAAAACCGCGAAAAAAAAACTCGAAAGACAGAAATGACGCAACAATGAAAAAATGAAGGCGATGCCACCTTGCATTTTCTGCATACCAGACCAGTATATGACGTCAAGGTTTTCGGAAGCGTCTGCTGGGGTCTATTTAATGTGACATCGGTATAGATGCATAGCGTTTTGTTGCAAAATAGGCTAAATACTGAACTCGATCAGTTTCGACTGCCCTACTGGACCAAAATGGCTCAAATGTGATGGAATCCGTAACGTCACACTGACGTGGAGGCGCTAATGTTTCAGCGTGAATTAAAAGAAGTGCGACATTCCAATTCTTTTTCTAGGTGAATTAATCAACTTATTACCTCAAACTGTAAAAAAAAAATTGTTGTGAAAAAGTAATTTGCTCTGTTAATTGATGTAGTACCTTTCTTTAGTGTCCCTTTAAAGGCCACTCATGCTTTCGCTGCTATGGAAACATGCGCTTTTTTTCCACTTATTGGCAAAGTAGTGGGCCCTTTATCTTTTTAGAGTTGAATGTTGTCGAGAATTCAGCTGCGAACATATTTAGTTGGAAATAGGTATATGCGGACAGAATGAGGTCATGCAACTTGTCTTGTGGTTGCTAATGAAAAACCTGTTCTTAGTGGAGGGATGCTTATGTGGGGTCCATTGGCCTAGGACCATTTATATCAACGCCTCGACTTCTAGTTGGGCGTTTCTTAACGTATCTAAATTAATGGAGAGTTCAAGCGGGCGATGAACAAAATGGCATTATTTAGGCATTCAGAAGGACGGCCGTAGTAGAAGACAGTCTGCAGACAGATTCCCATGAGTCAAACTTTAAAAAGAAAGAACAATAGAATAAAGCGTACACAGCAAACAGGCGCTGGCTGCGGCACTGGTCTTTTCCAGTTCGCGATTGCCTCCATCAGGCCGGGTGGCGATGTATCGGGATACCTTAAGAGAAACAAGGTGGTTGTCAGCAATCAGCAATGACTGAAGATGCCTTATTTATTGGCACAGACTCATTGTGGGGTATAGACCACGAACCGGGTGGTAAGAACATTTTTTTCGAAAAGGAATACAAATTAATTGAGGATGAGAAAGAAACCGATAATAAATGATATTAGGTAGTGCATAAGTTAGTAAAGCGCTCCATGCACCCCTACCAGCGACAGTCGCGAAGTAGCGGATGTCACTTCTTAGTTGCTGTCGAAGTAATATTATTGCCCTTCTTAATGGTAAAATCGATGGCAAACATGATGCATGATTGAACAATCGCTCTATAACTTTCTGTGGAATTTATTGTGGGTTTCGGTCGCTTTGTTAGGTCAATCAAGCAAATTCGTTCCAGCATCAAGACATGCGCGAAACGGCGCGCTAGGCTCATCACATGATAACTCCAACGAAGAAGAGCGCGCCTAATAGGTTTCTCGGTATGCACTGCACCAAGTACTGTGAGAGTAAAATAATATGGCCCCAGCCTAATAAAGAGCGCCAAAAGATGACGGTATTTTTACCCTCATCGCTTATTAAAAACATGCTAAGTGATTTATGTGGTGAGAAGCTTGTTTCTGTTAATGTATATTGATTAAGCAGGCTGTTCACAAGGTGTAGACCGATCCAGATGGAAAATGCTCCAGTTAGTGTAGTGCGCCTTCCTGCAACGCCGCCTCGGTCGCTGAGTCACCTGGGACTAGCGAAGTGTACTTTACAGCAAAGCCAGAGCTGCGCGCTCCAGCGCTGTAGCAGACGACGCGAAGCGCCTCCCCGAGTTTCGTGTGCGCCTGCGCCGCTTGGTTTCGATGCGCCGCCGCTACGGACGCACTGGCGCCCCGCGGAGCGCGGCCACGGTACAGTGGCTAGATTCTAGCCACTGTAGCCACGGTGAGCCGTGTTCACCCTAGAGTGGACGAATATGGCCTCGAGCTCCACCACTGGAAAAGCTGGCGCCACCGTCGGCGTGACGTTCTAGGAGGGATCACGTGGACAAAGCGGCCGCGTCGGCTGCTTCGGGCGCGCCGAAGCGAGCTGAAAACGAGTTTAAATTCTCTCGTACGCTGCGGTCCTCATTTAGTGGCGAAATTTTCCCGCTTCGAGTGTCTCTTTTACAGCGCTTCAAAGCACTACAATAGGTAGTGGCTGCCTTTGAAGGCACGCAACATGGTGGGCTACCGCTCGGTGCCGCAGGACCGGACGCATGTAACGGAGGCCGGTGTCAGCCTTATTCACACGTAGCCGCAGGACAAGAAGCTGCGTGAAGCTTGGCTCGCGAAACATAAAACCGGCAAACAGTCATCGGCTACAACTCGGGTATGCAGCAAGCACAGACGCGAGGAAGATTTCTGCTACGGCGCCCGGTCTGCGATGTTCTGAAAACGCGCACTGAGACTCTCACCCGAGTCCGCTGCCCGACTAATGTCATGACGGTTTGGTCTATGAACTTGTTGATGCTATAGATACTGGCAAGTTCAGTGGAGTGGAAAGGCAGCGGTAAGAAGCACATTTTAAAAAAGCATGGCATATGATAATGTTTGTGTTATGAATTAATGCGCTGGATTACAAAAAAGCAGCAGCGGGAAATTTCACGCTGAGAACACCGATAAACATACAGTGCGACGCAACTCGAGAAATAATAATGAAAGGTCAAAGAATTTAGAAGTAAAGAAAGATTGAATCGTCGCGACGGCACATCACAGTCCCCGTAGGCGTCGAAGTCTCTACAATGAAATTATTTTTGAACAGCTCTGATAGCGCCCACGCAACAATGGTTGCTTGTATACTGTCAAATGCTCATATTCTGCGGCCTAAAGCTCATGGCACGGTGCAAAAACGCGCGCGCGGAGAAAGCGAAACAGTGCGCGGACAGGCATGCAGACGCGCAGTCGGTCGCTTCGAATCCGCGCGATCGCTGCATTGAGGCTTCGTTCTATTACGCTCCATTTAGTTATACAAACACTACAAGAACATATTTCACATAGTTTGCTCTCGGCGTTACCTACCTTTCACGCAAGAAGCCGGTTCGGGAGACTCCATCGCGGCGACCACGCGCAGTGGCGTTCACTGTACGTATTCGGTAAAGAGATAGCGTCTTTAAACGATTGTGTGCTTTCAGTTTGCCCAAGATTATTATTTAGACACTAAGAAACTTCTCTCGTTTCGAAAGTACTTACAGAAATGTCCGGGAGAGCTCGCGCGTGGTGTTTTCAGTGAGCGCTGACAGCGAAACCTATGAGGAGCGCGCCACGTGATCCCTCATACTACGCCAGCGAGGCGCTTCCGATAGATGGCGACTCCGTAACTCCTCGCCGCCAATGCCTTCCGCATGCTGAGAAGCCGCTGCTTGTTTACAAGCAGCGAAAGCGCCGGGAGATTCCCCGATTCCCTATGAGAAGTACGTACAATGCCTCTAGAGCATGCGAGCTGTGGCGGTACGAAACAGCTCACCGGATGCGAAGCGAAGGTTGAACAACTGAGCAGTTCCTCGACACATGTCTGGTCTTGCGAGCAGCCTTATTATACCACCTCTGCCGAACTGGCGGACCTGAGTGATCTTCCGGAAGTGAGCTGAAGTCTTATGCAATTCTACCTGAATCGTCTTTGATTTTTTCATAGAAAAAACTTAAGCGATAGATCCTGAGGAGCTGCCGAAGCTGACTACGGCGAAGCCCCTAGCCAGATGATGATACCCACATCAAGCAAGCCTAACTCAAGAACACATGAGAAAAAAGGGAGTAGCGTAAAATTGGCTAAATAAAGAAAATACCACCCGATACTTGACCTAAGCCCCAAAGCGATAAAGGCTACAAAAGCTGGAGCCCCGAAAGGACAAGACTCGTTCCCCATAATTACAACATGTCTACGTCCCGCATGTCCATGGTCGACACGGCGGCGGCTACACGCGCTCGTCTTCAGCGCGAAGCGCAGCCGCCAGCCGGAGGTCCCCGAGGCACCGCAGCGGCACGGCTCGCCCCGAGAGCCCGACGACTCTGGAACCCCTCAGCCGGACTCCACCTGCGACGCCAGCCATTAACATGGAAGTAACGGTTGAAGGACACACCGTAACCGCACAAGAGCTCCAGTCAGACGATTGGACACCAGTTATAGATAGATAGATAGATAGATAGATAGATAGATAGATAGATAGATAGATAGATAGATAGATAGATAGATAGATAGATAGATAGATAGATAGATAGATAGATAGATAGATAGATAGATAGATAGATAGATAGATAGATAGATAGATAGATAGATAGATAGATAGATAGATAGATAGATAGATAGATAGATAGATAGATAGATAGATAGATAGATAGATAGATAGATAGATAGATAGATAGATAGATAGATAGATAGATTGGATGAGTCCCGAACCACTTTCTTGTGATAGACGAGAAGAAGGGGAACAGAGGGCGCATGAAGAACAACTGGCCGCACGCGTAATGCGAAGCCTAGTCTTCGCATTACGCGTGCATGCGCGGATTACTGTGCTTCAAGAAGTAGAGCTTGACGCTGTGCGACGGGGGTCAGAAAGATCACTGACGATTCCCATACTGCCTAATGCGAAATTTCTGCTCAGCTCTATACGTGTTCTCATGTCGCGATATAATGAGACATCGCAGCGATCACCGCACCGACTGGTGCGCGACGCAATGTATAGACCGGCCACACAGTTGCCGCTACCAGGCAACTGCAGCCGATGCAACCGTAATCTTCGCCGGGAAGCGCTTGCGGTGAACGCTATGCGCGAAGGCGACCTTTCTGGTTCTATTTTTCCCCGCACAGCCGGTGCCGTCGAATCCGAGGCTGCGTAAGGTCCTTAAATAAATAAGGATGGGCGGACATGATCGGCTTATGGTGGTATTTCAAGGTGGCTTCCACTGCTGTCGTCTTCATGCTTCCGCTCAACACCTTCTACTAGTCTAGAAGGTATTCTTCCACTGCAGCCTCCTCCTCCACTTTCTTCCACGCTCTGGCTTCGCTCTCGCTTTCGCTGCGCTCGTTCGCTCGGCTACGCTGCCGAGGCACGCCGACGCTCAACGCTGCGCTCGAAAATGTTGCGAAGAAAATGTTGCCTTGAAGACCAACCAGCGGATCGTCGTCTTCTAGGAACTCCGTGCGAGAGGTCGACGTGAAGGCGGTGTCGGTATCCTCTGCGTTGTCTTCAGGACGACCTTGGTATGGTTCTGCGGCTGATAGCTGACGTCGGACAACGAGAGCTCTCGTACGGTGTGCCCGCATGCGGGAGAGCCGTCGCCACTGGTACAGGGCGCATGCCAAAACACAGAGTCCCAGAAAAGAGGCGAGGGGCACGCTTTAAAAAAATAAAAATTCTGGGGAAGTGTATCTGTCGGATAAACTACAATAGCTCTGTTTAGCAGCAGTCGTTCCACACTGTCTTATGTAAAGCTGCAAAGAGGAGACACAAGGTACAGATCCGCGCATGACATGGAGTGCGACGTGAACTTCGCTATCAAAAACCACATTCCTCGAGTAGCCAACGGGGTCCAACAGTTTTCAGCGTGTTCCAGCAATCGGAACAGCCACCTTTCGGACGCGTTCTCACGTCATATCGGACGCCGCGTTGTGCTATGTGCGTCGTGCTTTAAAGGGACCCTAAAGGGAAACACTAATCTGAGCTGCATTTGTGTACGAGGCTTCTACGGCACTAACGAAGTTATTCAAACCACGAAAAGAAAGCTCGGTAAGACAGAAATGACGCAACAACAAAGAAATGTGGCTCTGCCGTTATATGGAGTAGTTGTAAGCACGCAATGGTTACCGGCAAAGCGGATTGGTTGGAGAAGATACTAGCCACAATATTAAAACGGGTGTGCATGTTGGCAACGGCACACCCCACCACCCTGTACCACGCCATAGTGTACATTGGTCCATATGGTTGCAATAGTTTCCGGTCGAAGACAGAACCTGATTGTAAGACTCGTCTCGGTCAAACAACCATCCACGGTGTGCCGGACGCCACCGGCTTGGACGCGGCCGGATGAGCCGTACGCGTCGGGGACCCCGAGACCTATGACGTTGAAGAGGGCATATACAACTCTTTCTCAGCGCCAACAGACGAGAATCAGGCGCATAGGGCTCTCTATCTGCCTTTTGGACGTCGCTATTGGAAATGACAAACAAAACTTCAGCGTACTGGAAGTTACAGCTTGAAGGATATTGTGAAGATACATTGGAAAGATCTCGGAAGGAATAGCTTTTTTAACTTCTTTGGTGGTGGGGGGTAACTAGTGTATGTAAGGCGGCCTTGACTGTTTGTCCCTTTCATGTCCTTTCATGTCCTTTTCATGACCGGATGTTCTCGTTTCAGTGCCCGGTTAAAGCTCTGGCTTCTGGCTTAAGGTCACTTGAAGTTTAAAACATTATGGGGTTTTACGTGCTAAAACCACTTTCTCATTATGAGGCACGCCGTAGTGGAGGACTCCGGAAATTTCTACCACCTGGGGTTCTTTAACGTGCACCTAAATCTAAGCACATGGACGTTTTCGCATTTTGCCCCCATCGTAATGCGGCCGCTGTGGCCGGGATTCAATCCCGCGACTTTGTGCTCAGCAGCCCAACACCATAGCCATTGAGCAACCACGCGGGCGACACTTGAAGGTAACCGTCAACGGGAGCTGGAATCATTTTATGCTTAATGTAGCTTAAAGCGGGAAGCGACGTCACCTTGTATTTTCCGTATGGAAGCACGCAGTATGCCTTCAAGGATTTCGAGGGCGTCTGCTGGTGCTCAGTTAATGCGTAGCATAGAGTTTGATACAATAAAATAATTACTAGACGGAACTCTCGTGGTAGTGTCTACGGGGGCGGTAATGGGAGCAGTTGTGCCAGCGTGGGCATTATGGCGAAATAGATGGATTTGCCTAAACTTCGTCATTCTGGCTTCAAACGGCTCTGTGGCTTTGTAAGTCCCTGATTTTCAACAGTGTACTGCGCAGTGAATAATGAAAGAAACATTAAAATTTTCCGACGGCAGGATTCGAACACGGGACCTCTAGCACAGAGGCCTGATATTGAAACGATTAAGCCAGGCACGCATGTATAGATAGGAGATGCGAAACGCCCTTACGAATTTATTTCGGGCATGCCAGTGCCTTGTTGCTAATGGCGCGTTTCGGTTATGCCACCTCGTCAAGCTAAGTCGTTGCCATTAGTAGCGATTGTGCGGGTTCGCAGCGTCTTGTGCACTTCGAAGGGTATAGATTGCTCGGAAATTTACGGCAATTAATGCACATAAATGGTAATATACAAAGGCACAAGAACGTTTGAATCCACAAGCACGAAGATCAGAGAAATCCACGTGCTTCCCATCATTCCCATGTTGGGTCAACGAACGCAGCGCCAGAGTTCCCTCTAGTATATATATTGTGGGAAACGCTGTGTAAGATGCACAAGGTTCTGTTCCAAGATAGCCTAAAGTGGATAAGCTCAAATGCGATGCAATCTGACATCACAATGATGTCAAACTGCGAGAAAGAAGATGAGACTGTCATTTTCATTCTCTATTCTAATTAATTAATCGATATTACCTCAAAATATAAAGAAAACAGAGTTTTGAAAGAATACATTGCAGTGTAAATTGATTTAGTATCTTCCTTCAGTGTCCATTTATAGGCTACACTCGTGCAGTTGCTATTAGTTAATGGAAACGTGCACGTTGTTTTCCGCTCATTGGTACAATTGTTGGTCCGTTATAGTTTTCGAGTAGAATGCTGTCGAGTATCTGGTTCCGAACATCATTAGTTCGCAAAGGGGTATATTCGGGCAAAATGAGATTACGCTACTTGCATCGGGGTTGCGGAAACGCCCTGTTGATAGTGGGAGTATGCTTACATGGGTTCTGTTAGGGTGGCCGTTTATGTACCTAAACTAAGGGCGAGTTCGAGCGAGGGGTGAACAAAATGGTATCATGGGCATTCAGAAGGGAAGACGTAGTAGAAGGGAGCCTGCGGAGATATTTATAAAAGTCAAAGTAAAAAAAAAGGAACGATAAAAAGAAACCGTACGGGGTGGGCAACGGACGAGTCTATTTCGTCTAAAAACGAATGCTTTCTTCTCGTTCTTGCGTAAGCTTGATTCGCTTTACCTGACTTATGAGGTCCATGGCAGTGCATTCGATGAGGCAGTGAAAGCAATGTCCAAGAAGCAGCCTGCTGCTCTTCACCACAGTCCAGGAGACATGCTTGAGCAGGAATAGGAATGCTGCGGCGACAACTGCGAGGGCGAAGAGCATGACTGTCGAAATGTCTGTGCTTGCGCTTCCGAGGACCGGGCAGGTGCCACCGAACACTTCTTCTTTTCTTCTTCGTCCTTGTGCTCCCGGCTTCTGGTCCAAACCAGCGCAATTTCTGCCCTCTACCAAGTGCGCGTGGTCTCGTGCTGCGGGGCGATCGTCCTTCTCGCGTGCCTCACGATTATACGATGTCCGGCCAGTGCAACGCAGCTGTCGCCTTCGACGAATTGCGTTAGACAAGAATGAGCTCGGCGGTCGCCACTCGGACGCTTGCGCACGCTGCCACAGGACGGGGTGGACGACACCAATCGGCGATGACGCTTTCCTCTTGGGTCCCGTCTGTCCTTTGCTTCCGCTTGTTCTTTTACAGCTAAGCTGTTTATGCGTACCCTGCGCCGTCGTTGTCGGAGTTCCCTGACGCTGTCGTCGTCAGCAATGGTTCGAGCGTCGTCGTCTCCTTCCACAGCGCTACTGCACAAATGCGCTCGTGCTGCTGCTCCCGCATTAGTCGTCGTGTTCCGGAGCTGCCTGCGTTGCCGCTCGTCATTCTAGCGTAGAATTTCACTTCTCTTCTGTCATCATAATGGGGAGGCCGCGTTTACGGCCGTATGAGCCATTGCTTAAGGACGTATGAACCATTCAGTGTCTTCCGAGACGGACTGATTTAATTTTCGAGCAATCTAACGTTGAAGAATCACAAGCGGCAATGCCGGGCGAATGTTGCTACCACCCCACCGAGCAAACTCGAGACATCTTTTGTGTTTGCGTGTAATTATTCTGTCAAGGCGTTTATTGACAGGTTACGCGAGGAGAGAGAGGTCGAACTCAGCGGTAGCCAAAAATATTTCGAGCAGTCCGAATCGGCCTTAGTGCGTAAAGCGCTGGTGATGCGCCTGACTGACCGACACTTCTTCATATTTCATACGCAGGAGATGCACCGGGCTAACCGGCGCTTCTTCTTCGTTACATTTGTCGACCGGAGAAACAGGCGCAATCCTGGCGATCTAAGCATAAGGTAGAATGGAGGGATCGTAGAAGGGCTTGAGCCGATCTACGTGAACAATTTCGCGACCGCGACGGCGCTGATCAGAAGACGGCGACACAGGCTCGACGACATAGTTGACGGGAGAAGTTTGTGCAATAACACGGTAAGGTCCATGATATAGTGGAAGCAGCTTAGAATAAAGGCCGGGAGCTAAAGGTGGAATCCACAGCCAAACCAATGAATCAGAAGGGAAGCTTGGGGGGTCAGAGCCACCGCGAGTGTCTGATCTGTGGTGGTAAGACAGCGGGTGAGTTGTCTGCATTCTTCGGCATGCTACGCAGCTTGAGAAACAGGAACACATTCTGGTGAACCAGGCTGGTAGGGTAGAATGGTATCGATGGCGCAGGAAGTAAGAAAAACGGTGAAAAACCAGTGGTGGCTTGAATGGCAGTATTATAGGCGAACGGGACGATTGGAAGCAAAGCGTCCCAGTTGGAATGGTCGGACGCGATGTACATGTACGTGGCGAGGATGTCGCCAAGAGTACGCTGGAAACGCTCCGTCAACGCGTTCGTTTGCGGATGGTATGCGCTAGTGGTCCCGTGGGTGATGTCACTCCTTCAGAAGCGACGTGACGACTACCGATAGAAAAGGGCAGCCTCGATCACTAAGAAGTTCCCGAGGGGCTCCGTGACGAAGAAGAAAATGCCGTAGTATGAATGATCCAGCGTCTTGGGCAGTGGCAGATGGAAGTGCAGCAGTTTCTGCATAGTGTGTGAGATGATCCACTGCAAAGATAATCCTGCGGTTGCCAGCCGCGGTACAAAGAAGTGGACCGTTAAGGTCAATTCCGACGCGATGAAGATGATGGGACGGACAAGGAAGCGGCTGCAAAGGTGCGGCAGTGGAAGTAAGGACCGACTTTTGGCACTGGCAGTCGAGGCAGCAGCGGAAGTACTTGCGAAAGAACTAGTACATGCCAGGCTAGTAATACCGGAGCCTAAGGCGGGTGTAGGTCTTTAACACGCCACCGTGTGCACATTGGGGATCCGTGTGAAACGATGCGCATAAATCAGCCCTAAGATGACGCGATATTACGAGGAGCCATCGCCGACCCTTGGGGAGATAGTTGCCATGGTAGAGGGGTTGGTGGCGAACATCAAAGTGATGCGCCTGCCGTGGCAGCGTCCTAAATGCTGTAACAGTTGCAGGATCAGCGAGAAACTCCAAAAGCGAAGAAACCCACGGGTTTTAGCTCTGCTCAGAGCGTATGTCATCGATAGCAAGTGCTGACAGGACAAAGTTGAGTGGGCAAAGACTGTGAGCGTCAGGTGAAATGGGCGAGCGGGAGAGAGCGTGGGCATCGGTATGCTTGCGTCCAGAGCGGTACACGACCCGGATGTTGTATTCTTGCAAACGGAGTGGCCAGCGTGCGAGGCGGCCAGAGGGGTCTTTCAATGAGGAGAACCAGCACAGCGCATGGTGGTCCGTTACTACATGAAATTCGCGGCCGTATAAGTAAGGTCGAAATTTCGTAAGGGCCCACAGTATGGCTAAACACTCCTTTTCTGAAACAGAGTAGTTTAGCTCCGACTTTGTCAGCGTGCGGCTAGCATAAGCAACGACGCATTCCTCAAGACCACGTTTGCGTTAGGCAAGAAACGCCCCAATGCCGACTCCACTAGCAACTGTATGGCCCTCAGTTGGGGCAGTGAGGTCAAAATGTCGCAGAATAGCAGGAGAGGTGAGCAAATGGCGAAGGGGTTGTGAGCGCATCATCCTATGCTTTCGACCAGGCGAATAGGGCGTTGTCTCCAGCCAGCAGTTGATTCAAAGGGGCGATGAACATAGCGAAGTTCTTCACAAAGCGGTGAAAATAGGAGCAGAGACAGATGAAACTGCGTAGTGTCTTCAGGTTTGTGGGTTTGGGGAACTCCGCAACTGCACGGAGTCTTGCAGGATCTGAAAGCACGCCTTCTTTGGATACGACGTGGCCTATGATGTTAAGCTTACGGCAGCAAAAAAGCATTTCTTGATGTTAAGCTGCAGGCCAGACTTTGTAAGGCAGCTTAATACCTCTTAGTCGTTGGAGGTGAGTCGGGAAATCACGTGAGAAGACAACGACGTCATCTAGGTAGCACAAACCCGTGTGCTACTTGAGAGCGCGCAAGATGCTGTCCATCATACGCTCGAAAGTAGCGGGCGCATTACATAGGCCGAATGGTATGAGATTAAATTTGTATTACATAGGCCGAATGGTATGAGATTAAATTTGTATAATCCGTCCGGTGTGACGAAAGCGGTTTTCGAGCGGTCGGCCTCTGCCATGGGGACTTGCCAATATCCAGACCGCGAATCCGAAGAGGAAAAGAACTCGGTACCTTGCAAACAGTCAAGAGCATCGTCTATGCGCGGTAGGGCATAACGTCCGTGCGCGTAATTTTGTTAAGGTGTCTGTAACCTACGCAGGAGCGAATAGAACCATATTTTTTTTTTTACGAGGACGATTGGTTACGAGCACGGGCTGTGGGACGGCTGAATCACACCACGCCGAAGCATATCGCTCCCTTGTTCGTCGATGACACGGCGTTCAGAAGCCGAGACACGGTAAGGAAGCTGCAGGAGTAGGACGTACGAACCGGTGTTGATACTGTGCCATACTGCGGTGGTGCGGTCGAGATAAAGTTCATCGCAGTCGAAGGAGGCGGTACATTCGCGTAGCAAGCTGAAAAGTTGCGCGCATTGTGTGGTTGTCAGACCACCGGAGATTGACGGATGGAAGCACTCCAACGGCGGTCGATTGGCACTATCGAGGTCGGCGAGGGATGTCGAATGTGCATCGTCGGGAGCATTGAAGAGCATTGAAGAATACACAGTTTGCACGTAACCGAGGCACTCTTCGCGATCCAAAGTAATCGGCAGAAAAGACACATTGCGCACACACATGACGCCACGGCCAGCTGAGAGCAGTGACGGCAATGGGCAACGGAAAGGAACGGCGACGGACGTAGTCACATGGCGTGAATAGCGCGGTTGCGTCACGTTCTGATGGGCAAGATGCGGAGACGACGGTGGCTGGCCGAGGAGGGATATCAGCAACTTCGGCCACATGCATTCGTGTAGACGTCACAGGATCTTGGTCCATGGCTGCATCGGCAAGAAAACACAACACCACCTCGGCGCGGGCACAGTCAATGATGGGATTGTTTGACGAAAGGAAATCGCAGCGTAGGATAACATCGCGGGAGCAGGGCGGCAGCGCAACTAATTCAATGATATAAAGCGACTCCTCGATGACAACACGTGCCGTGCAGGCTCCCACTGGTTCCACAGGCTGTGCGCTCGCAGTACTCACACTCCGGAAAGTATCGTCGTTACTTTTCCTATTCGTCGGCAAATTCCTGCGCGTATCACGGAAATTACTGCGCCCGTATCGACCAGTGCGAATGTTAGAATCCCTTCGACGTATACCTCAATGACGCTGCAGAGGTTATTTCGAGGCCTTTGGCAAATCGAAGCGGACGCAGTTCTAGCCTCGGGAACTGCGACACTTAGTTTACCTGAGATAGAGGGCTTGGCCGGCGTCTCATTGGTGAGTTGGAGCGGCGGCGTGGGGATGGGGAACGAAGAGCATGGTTGAGAACAGGGGTTTCATCCGGCGGCCGGCACAGGAGATTGCAGTTGTCGAGGGGCGTAAGTGTTCATGGGTCGGCGGTTCTCATACATACAGCATACGGTGTCGACAAAAGTGGGCAACGTGTCCCGGAATACCACAGTGGTAACAAATTGGGCGGTCGTCCGCGGAGCGCCAAGGATTTGGCTGACGTGCAGGCGGTGAGAAGGAAATCGGGGGCGGTCGCGCAACAGCTTGGAGAGGTGGACGTGAAGCGATGGGCGGCCTAGCATCGACGTCAGCGCACGTCAGGGGCGCCGCGACGGTAGGCGGTTGAATAACAGCTGGCAGGAATTCGGCGACTTGCGCCTTGATGACGCTCTGTAACCCCGGTGTCAATGGAGAGTATGGTTGCGCGTGCGTAAAGGGCACAGGGGAAGCTGCCGAGCAACTTCTTCTGGTACGAATTCTTTTATCTGGTGCATTAGAGGCGACTCGTCAACATCTAGCGTCAGACCTGAGACAGCGGCGAATTCTGACGACGGATGTCGTGCGACTACTCGCTGCCTTCGAAGCTCGTCGTAACACTGGCACAGCGGAATGATCACAGACAACGCGCGGTCGGGTTTCGGGCGACCAACATTTGAAAGGCCTTGTCCTCAATTCCCTTGAGGATATGCCTGATCTTGTCAGCTTCTGGCATCGTTGCGTCGACTCTGTTGCACAGATCAACGGCGTCTTCGATGTAGCTGGTCAAATTCTCACCTGGTTGCCGGGCGCGCCCGCAGGACGACCAAAGACTTCTGTGAAGTTGGTCTTGAACGCCGACCATGTTGGAGTGTCGGATTAGTGGTTACTATACCAAAAATGTGCAACGTTGCTCAAGTAGAAAATTACGTTGTTGAGCTTTGCCGTATCGTCTCAGTGGTTATGCGCGCTGACTCGGTCGTACGAGGCGAGCCAGTCCTCGGCGTCCTGGTCACCGGTACCCGCAAAAATAGCAGGATCCCGCTGACGCTGCACGCCAGGACAGATGACAGTTGGTGCAGTGACTGCAGCTTGTTGAGCTGGATCGTCAGGCATGGTTCGAGAAGGCCGGGCAGTATCGTCCGGCATGGGCCGAGATGGTCGTAGGTTTCGTCTTCGAAGTTCCAGCGTTGATGGAATCGTACCCCGCACCTACACCAAATGTCAAGGTGTTTATTGACAGGGTACGCGAGGAGAAAGATGTCGAACTCGGTGCGGTAGCCAAAAAACCCGGCGAGCAGTCCGAACCGGCCCCGTGCGTAAAGCGTTGGTGATGCGCCTGACTGACCGGCACTGCCTTACATTTCATACGCTGGAGACGCGCCGGGTTAACCGGCGCTTCTTCTTCGTTACAGTTCTAATACCTTTAGGTGAAGTTGTACATTTCTATCTATTTTTCTTTCTCTGTGCATCAGTACTGAAAACTGCATGTTGAATAAATTATTGATTGATTTATTGATTGACTATGGGCCGGTTCTGCATCAGGCTTTGTTGTTCTGAGATAACTTCCGAAGTTCAAACACTCTTGGTTTTTGCACACTATTAGGTGCGTCGTTGTTGTTGTTGTTGTCCTGAGTGGCCGTGGCACATAGCCACAGTGGGGCATTGGCCAAGAATCGGGCGGTTTAATTAGGTGCCTATAATAATAATGATAACAAGGGAGTTAACAATTTGGGCGTGTGAGTTTTAAAGTAAACGTTTTGTGTTTGGAGAAAAAAGGAAATAATCAGATGAAAACCGGGTATAAGATAATAATAATAATAACAATAACAATTAATAAAAGATAAGAAATAAAAGAAAGCTATGGTTGGGAGGGAGAACGATCAATCTAACATGGAAATCGATTAGTTTTGATGAGGTAATTTTGGATCGCCAAGCAAACATTTCTGTGGCTGAACCCAACAATGGAGGCTCCAAAAGATAGGAGCGAAATGCGAAAACACCCGTGTGCTTAGATTTAGGTGCACGTTAAAGAACCCCAGGTGGTCTAAATTTCCGGAGTCCTCCACTACGGCGTGCCTCATAATCAGAAAGTGGTTTTGGCACGTAAAACCCCAAATATTATTATTATTAAAAGATAGGATCACAGGCACTGATAAAGTCAGACCATTAGAGCGAAGCGGGATTTCGAGTAGTCGTTTTCTTATAATAGAAAAACGTCTGCAAGACAACAAGAAATGATCTATTGTCTCCGCTTCGCCACAGAATGAGCAAAATGGTGAGGGGACCAGACCAGACCTGTGGAGGTAGAAGTTCAATGCAGGTATACGGCAGCGCAGCTTCGTGATGGACACTTCAATTTTCCGTGTTCGGCAAAAATTTCTGTTCCAAGGGTGCAGGAGATGTCCGTAATCCACAGCGTTAGTAATTGCGGAGCCTGATATTGACTGTATAATGATACTCCTGCGAAATCTAGCTGCAGTTACATAAGCAGTCAAAGGGCAGCAAGGAAGAATCGGGCCACTTATCGATGCCTTGGCTAGAGAGTCTGGAATTTCATTAATGATTACTCCTTTATGGCCGGGCACCCAAATCAAACGCACGCTTCTCAAGTAACCAGGTACCAATGATTGAAATGTCCTCATCACGCGAGAATCACTAGAAGCAGTAAGGGATGAGCACAATGATAAAGAATCAGTAACTATCACGGCTGACGTAATTGATGGTCCTAATTTGCGTAATGCCAGCACCACGGCCACGAATTCGGCTAAAAAAATCGGTATGAAATCTGGCAGCGGAAGAGAAAATGTCCAATCGAGAATCGTGGAAAATATTCCTACACCTGACTTTTCTTCACATTTTGAAGCATCTGTAGCAATTACAACGTTTGTTTGAAGGTTTTTCAGGTGATCTTTTAATATACCGTCTAGGATACGGTGTGGCAGTAATTTTGCGTCACTTTTTCTCTAAGGTTGTTTCCTCTTCTTTTCCTAATATTGTTATTTCTGTAACATGGATTTGCCGTGAAGTCACCACTTCAGAATTTTTTCCACCTAACCATGACATATTCCGCAGTGACCGGGACTTCAGTGGGCTTAAGCAAACAAGTGGCGGCAGACTGATAGCTACTGATAGTTCACTGAGATGTGTTTTCGTAAAGATTTAGAAAGTGTGCGTGAGTCGGCTTGGCTGTAAATCAGCCTATCGCGCTATGAAAAATGGTTAATTGGATCTGTATGTGTACTGCCGAATATTTCTCATGTCTTGTTTCATGTGGGTACCTACTCTATTTAAAACATCATGTCTTCCCGTGGGAAGCACAGATTACTGCTGGTTCTTGGCGCTCTTGCCTCCACGTCCCTCTCCCTCGGTAAACCCAGGCCTTTACTCAATAAAGGGGTTTGGCGGCAGCTCCCGCGGGTCAACCTGCTCGAGCCCGGAACTTTTTTGCAAACGTTGGCCCTTCGAGGCGCATTCCCGACTCTAGCTCTAGTGTGCGCTCAAACTGAGCAAGTTTTTAGTCACCGTCACAGGAAAGATTTTCAAGAACAGAAAAAAAAACGTCCACTTTGTTCAAACAAATACGGTAGTCTTGAAGGACACTTCAGCAGACTAAAGTTAGTGTTGTTTTTTGGTCTCCCTTTCAGTTGTTGCAGACAGCGAATCCGTTTCAGTGTACGTTTGATGCTTACCCGAGTGGCCACAATACCCTCCTTTGGTCACATTACGAGTACGTCAAGCTAAACATAGCATGTTATGGCTGACTCTCACAAGGGGCGGTGGACGCATTGGACGAGTACGTCGGCCGCGTCGTCGAGGCCCTGCATAGACGTTGCATGCTCGGCAACAGCTTCATCGTGTTCACCAGTGACAACGGTGGCATGCCGTGGGAAACGTTCTCGAACACTGGCTCCAACTGGCCGCTGCGGGCTGTCAAGGGCACGCGGTGGGAATGCGGAATCCGTGTGCCGGCGCTTGTGTGGAGCTCGCTGCTCGAGCGTGGTTCCCGGGTGGTCATGCCCTGAACAGTGCATTTGGTCGACTGGCTGCCCACTCTGTACTCGGCTGCCCGTGAGTGTCGACTCCGGAAGGGTACCGCTAGAAGGAAACGCCGAATCAATTTACACTAGACAACGCTTTTTTTATTTGAGAGCTCTATGTGGGATTTATTTGCTGCCAAAAGAACCGGGAGTCTGCCGTAAATGGTCTGGTAATTAACCGGAAGCTAACATGCTGTTTCGGGTAACGAAGGACTTAAGAAAGTTAAAAGAGCACGAACGCTTCGATTACCGGGACACGTGAATTATTAACAAGGGGAAGGTACGTATGAAAGTGTGACATGGAAAATACTCAAGAAGCTTTTAGGCCTGAAATAACCGTGTAAGCTAGAAGCGTTTAAGAGCCTTAACGTCTGCGCAAGAACGATTCATCTTGATCAGGTTGCCGCATCAGTCGCCTATAGGCGCCATCGACGGCCTCGACCAGGGCCAGCCCTGTCTAATGCGAAATCCGAAAGTGCCATGATGAGGCCTCGCCACGAATTCCTGTAAGCACTTACTCCGCTTGTGGGCTGTCGTTCTACCGGCACGGTGACCACAAACACGTATCGCAGATCGGATGTCCCAAGTGCAGGGTCCCTTTGGCGACGATACACCCCAGCAACACATCCACACACCAGGCGGCATGCCCGAGTTTGAAAGCGAGGAGGCCGCGGTGCAGCACTTAGGCCGGCTGATGAAGTCGTCGCAAACCTGGAAGACCCCGAGGAAGGTGGTCGACCGCGGAGGTGGTTTGGTAGTGTCATCCGGCTAGCGTCAGAAGGTCGCGGTGCGGTGCTTGTGGCAGGATCCCTCTCTGTCGGGTATTGAAGTGCGCGGCGAGGGCCGATACCTGTTCGACACACAACGTGATCCATGTGAACTCAACAACCTGGCGTCCAGAAAGCCGTTGGCAAGAGCGGATTACGGAATGCTGAATTGTTGGGAAGGTTGGTTTGTTGAAAGACGAAATTCTTGAGTAAGTATGTCAAAGTCGTTTATTAAGACGGCTCACAACCTTCATTGGGTAGATCAAAGGGGGCTTGGCATCTGTGGCTCCGGATTTGACCAACACGCTTCAACACGAAGTTCCCTTCTCGACCTTCGACTATGAGGATGTGCCGCCCCTGGAATGAACTAGACACTGCGCTTCAACAACGCTCTTAAATTTGGCTATTTATTCTACAGCGAGTTGCTTGAGAAACAACCGCTAAAATGCCAGTGATTGGACTACCTGCAGTGAGTTGATGGTTACGAAATGTTAGCCTAGGAGGTTTGTGTACGTGGCAGAAGCGCAGTGACCACGTCAGTCGAACATGGGGAGAGCTGCAATCGGTCTAATAACGTTTTAATTTTATTCTAATTGCAGCAAGTATACTTGTGTATCAGCTCTTGGGCGAAACCTGGCTAGCGCGGTCGAGCGACGCAATAGTTTGGAGTCGTACAAGAGGCACTGTGGTTTATTCTTTACAGCGTATATATATATATATATATATATATATATATATATATATATATATATATATATATATATATATATATATATATATTCATACAAGGCTTACTTCTGTGCCAAATGCATGATTTAATTTTGGGTAGCTGCATTTTGAAGCGTCACTTAAGCGACGTCAGCTAGTCGTAACTTTTCAGTAATGTGATTGAAATTATTATATGAAAATTCAAGGCTATCTTCAAATTCCGCGGCGTCGCGTCTGATTCTCTGATGTCGTTCTCGCATACTAGTCATGCACAAATATGCTGTGTCTCTGCGATTTGCATCATGTTGCCGATTCGTACCTGAATCTGTGGTCTTAACATTGTGGATGTAAATCATCCTCTCGCAACGTATGCGCTACATTACCCCCAAAATATATGGTTCGGCGTGCAGGTTCACGATAGAGATCTCGGAGGCACATCGCTTCTCTTGTGAGACGCACCGCGTTTGCTAGGTGTAGCTACCGCGACCGCTCGATAAAAAAACATTGAAGGCAGAAGCGCGCTGTGCGTTTATATTGCGCTACCGTGGTCGTTACACTGCTACACGTCATGCCTTTTGCTTGAGGCGCTCAAACGGCACTTCTACGTCGCCGCGGCAGTTTCAGTGATCACATATAAATTAAAGCACCGGAAACAGCCCAGGAAAGATTAGAAGCGGATTGAGGGTAGCCTCCTTCAGGGTGACTCCGGAGCGGTGCTAAGGGAGGTAGAGTGGGGCTCAATACTGTCTGTTATGTCTCGGTGGAGTGGTGTGGCTCCCGCTCTGGATCAGTCAGTGAGCGTGGTGGAAAAACTGCGAGAGCAAGTGGATATTCGCGTTTTAAGATGGGCATTATACTGAAGGCGTGTGCTGGTCAGAAAAAAACTTTGGCGGATTTCTTCTGCTTCGGGTCAGTACGGTCAGCAGACCCTTTTCTCTGCTGCTTGGTGTTCGAACCTTCCTCCCCGCTTCCCTGGCGCATTTTTGACGCATTTTGCTCTCGCCGTCGTAGTCGATTCTCGTTGCCCCAGTTCTCGCCGATATAACTCTCGGTACCGTAAGGACGCTGCGTGCGCACCCCGCAGGTTGTGGCAAAGCTCTCCAGGAAACTGAAACCGTACACGGCAGCTGCGGTGTCACCACTGAAGATGAAGGTCGACCCGACGGGCCTGCGCTATGCGAACGGCTGCGTCTGGGCACCGCGGAAAGACGTAGCGCAGACGGCAAATCGTAGCTGCCCCGGCCCGTGACGTTACCGATCCCCACGGATTCCCGTAGTTAGTTTCTGCAAACCAAGTCGCACGGTTCGTACACCTCCTTGAAATCCTTGGAAACTCTTTAATTTAGAAAAAGAGATTGAAGGGCCCTGAGAGCTCCTTGAAAATAAATGTACTTCTTGAATAACTTTGGTTGTATTTCCTACGTATAGCCTTTGCAGTTCATGTCGTGTGCTGGCAAGCTCATGGAGCACGTTATCCTCACACGTCTAACTAATTACATGGAAGATAATGGCCTTTTCCCGCACACCGTGATTGGGTTTAGACCAAAACTGTCTACACAAGACATTATGTCGCAAATCAAACACCAAATAATAGACGCGGCACCACAAACACTAGATACAAAAGCTATCCTTGGTCTTGATCTTACGAAGGCCTTTGATAATATCACCCACAGGGCTATCTTAGAAAACTAACAAGGCCTAGGAGTGGGGCAACGAACCCACGCGTATGCTAAAGACTTTCTCTCTGACCGTATTGGGCAAATCACAATCGGTGAAGTGAAGTCCAAAGACGTAAAACTGGGAAGCCGGGGCACACCACAAGGATCAGTCTTATCTCCCTTTCTTTTCAATGTAGCTATGATTGGCCTGCCAGCAGAACTAGAAAATATAGAAGAATTACAGCATAGCCTGTACGCCGATGATATCACCTTTTGGGTAACATGTGGAAGTTATTGGCAGATTGAGGAAATCCTCCAAACAGCCATACATACGGTTGAGAAATATGTCCTGGATAAAGGATTGAGATGCTCGCCGCAAAAATCAGAATTACGTCTATACCGACCGACACGCAGGGGCCGTAAGAGTTCTACGGATAAACCATACATCACGCTTTTTGTAAATGGCAACCAAATACCTATTGTCGACAGCATTAGAGTCCTCGGACTTCACGTATCAGCGAACTGTCACAACGGGGAAACAATCAGAATACTAGAAAACAGCGCACAACAAACAATGAGACTAATTAAGAGAATAGCAAATCGCCATTATGGGATGAAAGAGAACAATCTGGTACGACTAGTCCAGGCTTTTGTCATCAGCCGCATAGTATATGTAACCCCTTACCTAAATCTCCAAGTAGCAGAAAAGACAAAAATTGAAGGCATCATTAGACGATCATTCAAACAAGCCATAGGTTTGCCGATAAACACATAGAACGACAGGCTCCTAGCCTTAGGTGTCCACAATACGCTCGAAAAATTCACAGAAGCCCATACGATAGCGCAATATGAAAGACTCTCACAAACACCTACTGGTAGGCACATACTTAACAAGCTTAGAGTAACATACGCATTACAGTATGGCACTAAAGTAGACATTCCCCACGACATAAAGAAGCAGCTTATTATTCCACCGCTACCCAAAAACATGCATCCCGAACACCACATGGAAAGGCGGGAGGAAAGGGCAAGGGCTATACAGAGGAGATTCCAACGCTCTCAGGACGTGGTGTACGTCGACGCGGCAGAGTACACGAATAATCAGAATATATGTATCGTTGCAGTGAACTCGGAAGGTGAGCGTAAGGTCAGCGGATCTATTAAAACCAACAGAGCCGAGGTGGCTGAGAAATCGGCCATTGCTCTCGCAATGGCTTCCACACTGGCCACGATAATAATCAGTGATTCTAAAACCGCCATTTTAAATTACGCAAAGGGGCGCATTTCGCCGGAATCACAACGTATCCTGGTAAACTTCTGCGGTGAGCGGGTTGTCCATATCATATGGGCGCCTGCGCACTCCTCCCTTTCCGGCAATGAGGCGGCCGACACCGTGGCTCGAGGACTCACAAGCCGAGCCACCGGGGCGCCGCGGCTGGGGCTGACAGGGGACCGGATGGTTGGCTACAGGGAGATAACTAATCATTACAAATTAGGGAGGGTGCGTTTTTCTCCCGCCCACCCATCACTTAATAAGCAGCAGGCGGTGGCATGGCGCCTCCTTCAAACAAATACATATCCAAACCCGGTGACTTATAATCATTATTACCCAGACCAATACTCGGCCAATTGTAAACTTTGTCAAGATAGGGCGCACCTGGATCACATTATCTGGGCCTGCCGTCGAGCGCCCCGACAGGGCCAAAAAATTCAGGATCGGAAGCAGTGGGAGACCGTGTTACTCAGCTCGGGCCCCGAAGAACAACTTTTGGCTGTCCAGCAGGCCGAGGATGCCGCTAGAGCTCAAGGGCTTCTGGTCGCCATCTAGGCGGGGTTGGCCCCCCCACCAATCTGCCGGCTATATAAATAAATGTTATTTCTCTCTCTCTCTTGAATAACTTGAAAACTGCGGTTGCGGGGCACAATTAAACATTCAGAGTAAAAAATTTCGCACAAGGGCTATGCCATGAACACTGCCTTTGGGGGAAACATGTAATCCCATGTTATATTCTTTTGAAAATGCGGCTATACGCTTTCAGTGTGGCATATCCATAGCCTCCAACGACTGGCTTCCTTAAATCACTGTTTCCACCGAAGAGCTAAACAAAGCCAGATCAATCGCTTTTCAGGTTTTTTTTTTTTTGTAGTGCAAGAAACACGAGGACGTAGAAGAGAAAATAGACACACACAGGCGCTAACTTCCAACATCAATTTTTATTCCGGGATGGACGCCACTTTGATACCCTCACATTTTCTCGTTTTGAAGCATGCGGCTACTGCCAAGATTAACAGAGCAAATGACAGTACAGCGCACTTGGAGACTAAGCAACAACTATTATGTTTAACGCAGGTTCTGGAATTCCAGCTCTTCTTTTTTTGATAGTGACAGGGAAGAATGGCTGACACAAGCTTTGCCAAACTCTTCAATATGAGCACTTTCAATGTTGAGCCGAGTGAATTCGCATTTGCTTCTCCCGATAATAACTGTATCTTCGAATCGCGGAACGCATGCGCATTTGTGACAGTGAATTGCGAGGAAGCCAAACGGCGAAACCTTGCTAACTTTATTGCAGTGCTCTCTAAGCCTATCATTAATGCTCCTACCGGTTTGTCCTATGCAACTCTTTCCACAGGGAAATGGGATTCGGTAAATGACACAGGCCCTGCAGTTCACGTGCCAGAGTTCATACATGGTCGTAATTGGAGTCTTGAGGACGCAGAAGCACTGGTCGGGCCAGACAACGCTCGGTGCAGCACCGTGCGTACAGTACGGACCAAATTAAGAGGGAATGTCTTAATTAGTGTTCCAGCAATGATTGCCACAAAAATGACACAGGGAAGCCTACAAATCGTACTTTCTTTTTTTTTTATAGATGGCAACCCATCATACACCAATGCTTTCTTTAAGTAAGAGAAATTAGCGATGCAGTTAATTTTACTGGAACACTAATTTTTTGTCAAGTCTTGCCCGTACTGTATATGTAAGGCGATTTCCCGCTAGAGGGAAAAATTCAGTTGACCTAAACTGATGACCCGCCGTCCAGCTTTAATAAATGCGCTACTGTTGCCGGAAGAAAGGCTTCCGTAAGCGGGGAAATTGCTGAAAAGTGGCAGAAAAATGTTGCAAACAATTTAGTTTATCGAAAATAATCATAGGAACTCTACGTCAAGTGTAGCCGTGGATTGAAAATAAGCTCATCAAGCTGATTTCATTGCCTATGAACGCATGAACGCAGGTGCAGCGGAATAAATAAATATTCTTACACAACGTTCCCATACCGCATTGTTGGCGTAACGGACAATGTGTTGTTTTTTGTCCTCCGCCAATTATGACCGCGGCAAAGGCGAAGCTCGGTGCAATAAGAGGACCTCCGATTCCTGGCGTTGAGGCACTGCATGCCGTCCGTTTTTTGGGGCGGTTCAGATTAACGGCTAATGTCTAAGTTGCAGGTGGGCTGTCTTCAGTTAAAATTTTTCCTACGACGAAGTAATCTCTTGTCGAATGACAAACATGCAGTGGCACACCGTCAAGGTAGGAATCTGGGCTTCATATGTGCCGTCTCTCTACGTTGCAACCACGAGCAATTTTCTATACGAACGTGTGGTGATGAAGAAATAAGCACAACAGACGAAGTAATGCTCGTACGCACATGCCTAAATGGTTAATACAGAGGGTTAGTGTAAAGGCGAAGTGACAGAAAGCAAAGCGATGTAGATGCCAAGTCAGACGTGGATATGAGAAGATGGCGCCAGGTGTGCTAAATGAACGCATAGTTGATGAAAACGCAGAGAAGCGCTGCCGTGCAGGAGATAACTGAAATATGCGGCTGCCCGTTTCTCGGCGTGTCAAGTTCATTATTGCAGTACTTCACTCTTTTGAAAATACCTATAACAGTGGAAAAAAAAGACAACAAAGAACAAAGAACAAAAACAATACGAAATAAATCTTAACCTTCTTTCAATTTCATTTCTACGATTACAAGGGTGCATGAGAGCGAAGCTACTCCTTATACGCTTGATTAGTCTTCGAACGGTTAGGAAAATAAAAAAAAGAAAAAGAACAAGAAGCGTATTTGTAGATTAACTCGAATGAAAGTCGCGTCGAGTATTGGGAGCCTGGATGCGCTTCGTTTGACCGATCGAGGAACCGGGTGCCTTGGAAGGCCATGCTCGCTGCCTGCAGACAGACCCCTGATGGTAGGGAAGCAGTTCGCTTGTGCTCTTATGGAACGAGATGGTTCTTTCGACAGCGCGCCTTCCCGTTGCCTCAGCGAAAGCCGCAGCAATACCGACACCATTACCACTTTAGTTTTGCTACTGCGTGATCGCCTGTCGGAAACGCGACGGGGTGCTTGCTGACGCACTGTGCGACCCATTCCTGCTGAAAAATGTAGTACTGTAGAGGGAAGGCGTGGGCAATAGTTGGCTGCAAAAACAGTGACTGGCATATCAAGGAATGGAACCAATCTGCGTTTAGAAGATCTTGTTTAGAAGATCTGTCAAGGGCCGAGCAACGTCGACGAAGTTTTTGAAGCGGCGGCGAAAGTAAGCACAGAGGCCGACGAATCAGCGCACGTCAGAAGCAGAACGTGGCATCGGGAAACTGCGTACGGCACGAACTTTTCCCGGATCTGGTTGGACAGCGGATGCGTAAACGAGGTGTCCCAACACGGTAATCTGACGGCGCCCGAATTGATACTTCGTGGAGTTCAGTTGGAGGCCGGCTTTTCGGAAGACCGCGAGAATGGCAGCGAGTCGGGTAACAGAGACAGCTGGTCCATTTCTAGCCTGGCAGAAGAGAATCCATCATACGTTCGAAAGTCGCAGGAGCACTGCATAGGCCAAAGGGCATGACTTTGAACTGATATAAGCCATCCGGCGTGATGAAGGCCGTCTTTTCGTGGTCCATTTCATCAACTGAAATCTGCCAGTAGCCGGATCGAAGCTCGATGGACGAGAAGTATTTAGCTCCGTGCAAGCATTCCAAGGCGTCAGCCATGTGTGGGAGTGGGTAGACGTCTTTTCGCGTGATCTTGTTTAAGTGGTGATAATCAACGCGAAAACGCCAGGTACCATCTTTCTTTTTCACAAGGACGACAGGCGAAGCCCAAGGGCTGGCTGATGGTTCGATGACCCCTTTGCGGTGCATTTTGTCCACTCCTGATTGGACGACTCTACGTTCAGCATGCGATACACGACAGGGACGCCGACAAATAGGATTCGTTTCTCGAGTGTTTACATGGTGCTGAAAAACTGATGTTTGGCCCAAAGGCCTGTCGCCGAAATCAAAGATGTCACTGTATGATTCAAGCAGGAGACGTATGTCCGTGGCCGGTGCAGAGGTGATGTCAGGTGCAATCATTTTCCCTAAGTCATCCGTTAAGAAACCAGAGCTGAGAGCTGCAATTGGGGCTAATAAACCAGTCTTGGCGTTCAGACTCGCAATGCCAAATTGTGAACCACTAGAAACACTGGCCAAGAACATGCCGGCCGGAATCACTTGAGGGCACAGGCTGAAATTCAGAAGCGGTAGAACGACGACGTTATTAGTAACCGTGACCAGCGTATGGGGAACAGCAATGTTCCGGCTCAAAAGCAAGTCGATGATTGCGCGAAACACATATTCACCGTCAGGAACCTGTGCCTGGGTGGTCAAAAGTGACGTAAGTAACGGCCTCGGGTGACAGATGCACATCGTGAAGCGAGCACAAGTGTGGTGGGGCGGTGCTCGGAGCATCGGCGGGTTGAGGCAGTTCTAACTGAAGGGCGGTCGCGCCGTCCATGAGAGTAGAAAGAATGGATAAAGGACTAATCCAAGGATAACATCGTGAGGGCAGTAGTCGATCACAGCAAAGAGAAGTAGGGCGACTGGCTATACTTAAACGAGCAGTACACACTCCAAGAACAACCAGCACGCCGCCGTCGGCCGCACGAAGCACTCGGGCAGCTGCTGGGGTGAGGACCATTTCTAAACGTCTACGTATGCTAGCAATCATCACATAAACGTGGGCTCCAGTGTGGAAGAGTGCTTGCACAGGTACACCATTTATTTTAGCGTCAATTACCTTCTTCTGGGCACAGTCAGATGATTTGCTGCAGTAGTCGGCTATGCAGCACCACCTCCGAGGGCTGAATTTCCTAGTTTTCCGAAATGGTGCGGCCTAAAGCACAGGGGACGAAAGGCGATGTGACTGCGGCGAACGGGAAGATGGGTGATATGTTTGCGGTGAGCGAGACTAGTGTCCGCACGGTGATGGTGAGCGAATGTACCACGTGTCGCTAGCAGAGTTGACGGCGCTGCTAGGCTCGGCGGTGGGCGAACCATTGCGGGCATTTCCATTAAAATGGCTTGTTGCGACAGTATCGGTAGACATGACCAATGCGGCGGCAAGTGAAACATAGCGGCTGGTCGTCCGCAGTTCTCAACACAGTCGGGTTGCGATAGCGCGGACAGAAGCGTCGAGGTGGAGCGAAAATAGTAGAAGGGCGTTCGTTAGCTCTGGGATTGGCGACAGCACACACAGAATGTAAACCAATGTTTTCAAGTTCGTGGCGAACGATGGCTTATACGAGGGGAACTCAAAGTGTGGTAGCACCAGGCCTACTAGAACAGAAAGATGTGGACGCCATCGCATCCATTTCACGTCTAACGATTCGCACCACGTTTTCTGATGGCGGGGCGTGCTGCTGTGCGGGTTGATTTTCACACGTCGACGCTGGGGCAGTGTTGGAAAGTCTGGCGAATGGTTGCAAGACGCGTCGGCTTTTGGCTTGCTCGAATTGTCGGCACTCTTTAATGTTTGCATCAACTGTAGAGCAGCTCTTGCACATGAGGAGATTGAATTCGTCCTCAGCAATGCCCTTAAGCACGTGCCTGACCTTCTCACCTTCTGCCAAGTCGTGTTCAGCCTTACGACAAAGTGTCAGCCAGTCCCGGATTTGTGAGACATAGGACTCCGTGAGGAATTGGGCACGGGAGGCCAGTTCCTGCTTTGCGGCAATTTTACGGCCCGCTGGTTTGCGAAACAACTCTGTCAATTTCTCTTTGCATTTGTACCAACTGGTTAGCTCCTCTTCGTGGTTTTCGTACTACACCTTTGCCATGCATCTTAAGTAGAACAACAGGTTAGCTAGCATAAGCGTAGGGTCCCATCTGTTGATTCTACTCACGCGTTCGTACATGGCCACCCACTCTTCAACGTCGGCGCCATCGGTCCCGTAGAAAGTTCCAGGAACCTTGGGTTGCACAACGACAACCGAAGGTGGCAGCGACTTAGCATGCGACGGTGACGTAGGAGGCGGCAACGACGTTGATTCCGCATGATCACCGTCATTCATGGTTGGGACGGTGATGCGACGTCCACTGCGGAGCTGCGTTTCCAGCCGTGGTAACCCGCACCTCTCACCAATATGTTACGGGGATGTTGGAAGTACAGAAGATTGTATTTACAATATATATACAAACTGAGTCTTAGTAATTAAGATGGATGACCAGCAACCACATGCAGCAGCCAGCGTCCCGCGATCTTCTTCTCTCTCTTCTTTCATCCTTCCGTGACAATACGTTTCCGCATTTGTGTTGCACATTTGGTCCATGTAACGACATCTAATCGGCCGCCGTCATAAAGAAGCTTATTAAGTTGTAATGACTTTATGTTACAAATCAACATCTGTGATGTGGCAGACGCATTGGTGAAGTGCTGCAAACATCATTTTGAAATACTAAAGCGCCACACAGACGACACAAGAAGAGAGACGGACGAACGCTTACTAACTGTTAGTAAGGTGTTAATAAGCGCTCCTCTGTGTCTCTTCTTGTGTCGTCTTTTTTGGCGCTATAGTACTTCAGTAAGATGCGCCAACTAGCCCAGCAATAAGTTCTTCTCGAACATCGTTTTATTTGATGCTTTGATCCTTTTGTGTGAACTCCGTGGTCTGAGATCATGTTCTTGCGTATAGGGGAAGAGGGATGCCCTTGCGTCATTTCACACTGCACTAAACTAAGCAGAGCCGGCGGCATGCATACTCACGAGGCTATCTTTATTTTGGTCAGGAGGCGCTCTTGCGACTCTTGCGTGGAGCCGAGCTTCGCCACCTTGAGCACGCTGTCGCCCGTGTAAGTGTGGACGCGGAAGACCTCCGAGTTCTTGCCCTCGGCAATTTTGTCGAACGTGTCTTGCTCTCTTGAGACACTTGAGGAGTGAGAGAGAGAGTAAGTGGCCAATGTGTAAGACACAATGGAGGAAAAACCATTTCAGTTCACCATTCCTCACTGTGTCGTCAATTCCAACATCGAAGCGTTTTTTCTTATTATTTTCAGAGAGGAGGCTTTACCATTAAAGGAAAATTCTCCTTACCCCCTTCCGACATTCCGAAAGTTGGTCTTCCAAGTAAGCTAACCAAATGAACTAGCTGGTAGCCTGCAAACGAGGAAACTAACAGCTGTCAGAGAAAGGAAGAGGAATGCATCGATAAATAGAAGCACTGGAACAATGATGAAGAAAAAAAGTAGGCTTTGCCCGAATGACGAAATATCGATTGTGATAGCAAATTAGCAGACAGCTGTACGAAATATTGATAGTATCCTCGGCCATTAATTAAAGTAACAAGCATGCTGTCGTACCCGTACAGGGAAACATGACCATATATCACTCGATCAGCACGACGGACGCTCGCTGTCAAGATGCTAGCGTGAGGACGAACGGCCACAGCAGCGAGCGAATTGACCTTCGTTCTGCCCACGGTTTCAACGCGAACTAAGCGGCGAGAACACAGCACACACAAAATTATGAGCCCTCGGCGACCCTAGGCATGTACTCATCCCAGATCACTTTCAAGTTAGGGTCCGCGTGGCCGTCGGTGTAGTGACCGCTCCCCTCCCCTCCTCTTCCCCCCGGTTCCTTGTACGCGAGGCAAGACGGTGCTCTCCCTCTCCGCTTTCCTCTCTTGCGCGCGCGAGATTGAGCCCCCATAGCAGACTCTCCCTCGCAAGCTTTCAGTGGAACAAGCACCGTACGGCGCGTGATAACGATGTTAACGCCCTTGGACTTTATAAAGAACATCTCGGCGGCGGCAAAAATGCGCCTGGAATGTACATATAATTACTATCCGAATAACAATTTTTGCGACAATCCGCAAATAAAGTGTTCAGTGAACGTCCGTTCGCAGGAGTTTGTCATCGGTCGCCCGCTTTCGCTAATGATGGGTCAAAAAACATGATTAACTGGAACCTTCTGTTACAAACATTGTGCAAGCAGTGTACAATATAGATAAATATTGTGTATAAATATTGTGGAAGCAGTGTACAATCGCGTCAATTCTATAAGTGTCGTTGAATTCCACGTGTTTGTGAACTTTAAGATTGTAAGTGTTGAACATGTGTATACCTAAATTTCGTATTCGTCAAGCGCTATAATTTCTTTTACTTCACACGTTTCACAACACCCTATGAGTGTCGCATTTTGCTGTCTAGACCTTATCACGTGTACGCGAATAGTTTAGCTCTTTAGTTAGTTTCCAGATTTCGCAATAATTATAAAACTGCATTTGTTGCAACGCTATATCTGCATAATATATTGAACAAATATCAGTCTCTAAATAACATTAGTTGAAATGAGCCAAGATGTTATTTCTTGAGCATGGGGCAATGATTTCTGTTTTAGTTTTTAATTTTTAATATGTTTCGTGGTATATCCTGTTTGCTCTTGTATCGTTATGTTGCTACAAAATTACGTCAGGGTAGCGTAAATTGCTGCGCTGTATGCCATTGCACTGTCGCGTAAGTGTACGTGAAAACAAAACGTAGTTGCACATTCCCACTTTTGTTAGTAATAAAATGAATACTGTATCGTTCGGTTTTATTGCAACAGGAATTCCATGGACACTGCAAGCGCATTTCTGCCGTCGCCGTCGCCGTGAGGTTCCGTACAAAGTCCATGCACCAAAACGTCGTCGCCCTGCGCCATGTGCTGTATTTGCGAGCGAACTGATAGCGAGGGTGATCCGGCGATCGCGACTCAATCACGCGCAGCGAAGAGAGATAGCGCCCCGACTCCGTCACGCGCAAGGCTCCCGTGGGAGGGCAGGGAGTGCACCCTCCGGGCGACCCCAGCGCCCTCGCGTGTCCGCTCCGGGCCGCGGGCCGCTGTATCTGGAAGGCCATCTGCGACGAGGACAAGGTCCGCCATGGGTAGGGAGGTGGGGGTGGGAAGGAGGGGAGGCGTTCTACTCGGGGCGGCGCGGTCGCCCGCGTGCGCCCGCCGGGGCCTCTGATTTGAAAGCCATCTGCGGCGTGTACAGAGACCGCCGGGCGCAAGGGACACTGACCATTGCGGCTCAATGTCACGCGCCATAATGGAGCAAAGCGGGGAGGCAGCGCGGGAGGAAAGCGGGGTGGGTCCCTTCGACTCCGAGAAGTGCTTATGGCGTTTTTCACTGGTGGATATGGAGCGGCCAAGGAAATCCTCGAGCGAGCGTTCGGGTTTCACAAATCCGAATGGGCCAGCGGAGCGCAAGAACGCTCCGCGAGCGATCACGTCTCGCAAACCTGTTCCAGAAACCATGCCCGACTTCTGCTGTGTACATTTCCACGGCAACCAAAGTCGCCGTCCCCCGTGCGTAATTTGGCTGCGGCAGCCGCAGAGTCCACCATTTCCATGTCGCGGCCGCAATGATTGTGCATGGACAGCGTACATAGGAGGCTTCGTACAGCACCTCTCGTAACCGCTGTCGTCCAAGCTCTCATCGCTAAACGCGAGCTCTACCGCAGCGCCACATGCCTACCGACCTCGTACCGATTTCGCTCGAAGACGGAAGTGACGCGACCTATTTCCGCCCGAATCCGCGCCTCTGTGGCGGAGCAAATGAGAGCGATGCGGGCGAGTTGATCTGAAACGACCAGCGGAAAGCACAAACCCGCTCCAGATCTCCGAGTGAAATTCGGATTCGTTGCCACGGAGCAAGAAATCTTTCTCCGAATCGACCAGTGAAAAACGCCGTTAGTTGAAAGCAAGCTGGAAACGGCTCAAATCTTTGTGCGCGCTGTGTTCCCGCCGCTCTTCTGTTGCAGCGATAGAGCGCACGAAGGTGACTTCGCTCGCTGCTGCTGCCGCGCTTGCTCGCCCCAGCGTTTTGACAGCGACTGCCCGCGCTCATCAAGTGTGATGTGTTTATATTTGCTTGTGCGCGCCGACACCATGCATGTTAATCCCGTTAGTAGGCTAATGTTTCCAAGTTTATACGACCCATAAATCTACTATCCTTGCTTCGTAAAGCTGTTTACTAACTTGCCATCACAATCGATGCTTCGCCTTTCGGGCGAAACTATGACATTATCCTTTCTTTCTCTTCTTTTCCTGCTCTATGTTCCGCTATTGGCAACGCATTTCCTCTGTTGTTTTCTGCTTGGTCATATATTGCCTAGTAAAGGAATCTGGATCCCATCAATCGGTTGATTCCCTTTTTTCCCCAAAAAATGCATTCAGTAGGTTTTATGGAAAAAAAACTGAATCGTAGTGAATTGAAATATATGTGTATTTAATTTCTTCATGAGGATCATCTCCTGACAGTGTTAAGTGGGATACCTGTCTGCATTATTCCTCTGCAAATAATAACCCTATGAAGCCAAGACAGACACTTGAGTTGTTATTTTTAGTTTCATAAGAAGTGTAGGAATGATAAATTAAAGTGAAATCAGAGTGGATGAAAAAAAAAAGATTGCCGTAGGTAGGAGCCAAACCCACAACCTGAACATTACGCGAAGCAAATATTGATCGTCGCAGCACAGTACAAAAATATATTGTTACAGGAGAAAGTACTTGGCTTCAAATAAAGGCATGTCAATGAAGGCAAAAAACATGGATGACGAAGAGTTAGGTTAGAAGCAATGGCCTGTAGAACAAATAAGTGTTTTGCTCTTATACCACTCCCGCTACAATTTGTACCTAGATGCGAAAAAAATGTTACCGAGACCACGTACATGCTGTTGAAGAGCTGGTCAAATGTCGCGAATGACTGCTGACCGCACGCAGCGAGCAGGTTTGCGGACAGGTGCCCTGGGTCCGGCGTGGTGTGTTCAGAGCTCTGTGTGCAAAAAAAGCGTTTGCGGGGTACGTTGCATGAGCAAAACAAACAAAGCAGCAAGCAAGCAATAAAATAATCAATCAATCAATCAATCAATCAATCAAGCAAACAAACCAAAACGATAGATAGATAGATAGATAGATAGATAGATAGATAGATAGATAGATAGATAGATAGATAGATAGATAGATAGATAGATAGATAGATAGATAGATAGATAGATAGATAGATAGATAGATAGATAGATAGATAGATAGATAGATAGATAGATAGATAGATAGATAGATAGATAGATAGATAGATAGATAGATAGATAGATAGATAGATAGATAGATAGATAGATAGATAGATAGATAGATAGATAGATAGATAGATAGATAGATAGATAGATAGATAGATAGATAGATAGATAGATAGATAGATAGATAGATAGATAGATAGATAGATAGATAGATAGATAGGCTGGTAAAGTCAGAAAAAGTGGATGAATCCGGAATCACTTTCTTGTGATAGAAAAAAAGCAGGGGAGCAGAGTGTGCATGACAAACAACTGGCCGCACGCGTAATGCGAACCTTCGTCTTCGCATTACGCTTGCATGCGCGTATTACTGTGCTTCAATAAATACAGCTTGTCGCCGTTAGTCGGGGATTAAAAGCCGACGATTCTTGTACTCCCTAATGCGAAATTTCAGCTCAGCTCTACATGTGTTTTCATGTCGCGATATAATGGGACATCGCACCGATCACCAAACCGACCGGCGCACGGTACAATATATAGACAGGCCACACAGTTACCGCTTCCCGGCAATTGAAGCTGATGCAACCGTAACCTTCACCGGGAAGCACTTGCGGCAAACGCTATGCGCGAATGCGACCTTTCTGGCGGTAGTTTTTCTTCCCCGCACAGCCGGTGCCGTCGCATCCGGGGCTGCGTAAGGTCCCTAGATAAATAAGGACGGGCGGACATGAGCGGCTTATAGTGGCATCTCAAGGTGGCTTCCTCCGCTGTCCCCTTCGTGCTTCCGGTCAACACCTTCCACAGGTCTAGAAGGTCTTGTTCGGCTTTACCTTCTTCCTCCGCTTTCTTCCTCGCTCCCCTGGTTTCGCTCTCGCCGTATTTTCATCTTTCGCTGCGCTCATCGCTCGGCTACGCCGCCGAGGCACGCCGACGCTCAACGCTGCGCTCGAAAATGTTGCAAATGTTGCCTTGAAGACCTACCAGCGGATCGTTGTCTTCCAGGAAGTCCGTGCCAGCCGGCTCGCCGGCTGACAGCCGACTTGGGACAGCGAGAGCTCTCGCACGGTGCGCCCGAATGTGGGAGAGCCGTCGCCACAGCATCAGGGCGCACACCAAATTGCAGAGTCCCAGGAAGGTGGCCGCCACAAGCACGCTTTGATAAGAACTGCTGGGGATGTGTATCTGTCGAAAAAAAAAACTATTTTGCAGTCGTGGTTCCACACTGTCCTATGTAAAGCTGCAAAAGAGTAGACACAAGGTACAGTTCCGCACACGACATGAAGTGCGACGTGAACTTCGCTATCAACAACCATATCCCGCGAGTAGCCAACAGCATCCAACAGTTTTCAGCGTGTTTGAGCAATCGGAACAGGCACCTTTCGGACGCGTTCGCGCGTCATATCGGACGCTGCGTTGTGCCATGTATGTCGTGCTTTAAAGGGACCGGAAAGAGAAACACTAATTTGAGCTGCATTTGTGTATCACGCTTATACGATAAAAATGAAGTTATTCAAACCGCGAAAAGAAAGCTCGCTAAGACAGGAATGACGTAACAAGGAAAAAGTACTGGCTCTCCCGTAACCTAGAGTGGATGTAAGCATCAAATGGCTACCGGCAAAGCAGATTGGTTGGAGAAGATACTAGCCACAATATTAAAACGGGTGTGCATGTTGGCAACGGCACACCCCACCACCCTGTACCACGCCATAGTGTACATTGGTCCATATGGACGCAATAGTTTCCTGTCGCAGACAGAACCTGATTGCAAGACTCGTCTCGGTCAAACAACCATCCACGGTGTGCCGGACGCCACCGGCTTGGACGCGGCTGGACGAGCCGTACGCGTCGGGGACCCCGAGACCCATGACGTTGAAAAGGGCATATACAACTCTTTCTCAGCGCCAGCAGACGAGAATCAGGCGCATAGGGCTCTCTATCCGCCTTTTGGACGTCGCTATTGGAAATGACAGACAAAACTTCAGCGTACTGGAAGTTACAGCTTGAGGGATATTGTGAAGATACATTTGGAAGATCTCGGAAGGAATAGCTTTTTTAACTTCTTTGGGGTGGGGGGGGGGGGGGGGTAACTAGTGTATGTAAGGCGGCCTTGACGGTTTGTCCCTTTCATATCGTTTTGCTCTCACAACTTGACCGGATGTTCTCGTTTCAGTGCTCGGTTAAAGGCTCCTGCTTTTGGCTCAATGTCGCTTCAAGGTCACCGAAAACGGGAGCTGAAAGCATTTCATGATTAAAGTAGCTTAAAGCGGGAGGCGACGCCATCTTGTATTTTCCGTATGGAAGCACGCCATATGGCTTCAAGGATTTAGAGGGTGTCTGCTGGAGCTCAGTTACTGTGTAATAGGTATAGGTGCATAGAGTTTGATACAATAATTACTAGAAGAAACTGGCGATAGTCTCTATGGGAGCGGCAAATGGGAGCCGTTGCGCCAGCATGGAAATTATCGCGCAATACATGGATTTGCCTAAACTTCGTCATTCTGGCTTCAAACGGCTCTGTGACTTTGTAAACTCGTCATTTTCAGCAATTTACTCCGTAATGAATAATGAAATAAACATTATTAAAATTGCCCGACGGCAGGTTTCGAATACAGGACCTCTAGGTGTACACAGGCCTGGTATGGAAACGATTACGCTATGGACCCATGTATCGATAGGCGATGCGAAGCGCGCTCATGAACTTATGTCGGGCACTTGAGACGCTCGGCGCGTTTCGATTTGGCCACCTCGACAAGCTCAACAGTTGCAGTTCGCAGCGATTGTGCAGGTTCGCAGCGTCTTCTGCACTTCGAAGGGTATAGATTGCTCTGAAATTTACGACAATGAATGCACATAAATGGCAATATACAAAGCCACAAGAACGTCTAATTCACAAGCACGAAGATCAGGTAAATCCACGTGCTTCCCATCACTCCGATGGTGGGTCAAAGAATGCAGCGCCAGAGTTCCTTCTATTATATTGTGGGAAACGCTGTGTACAGATGCACAACGTTCTGTTGCAAAATAGCCTAACGTGGATAAGCTCAAATGCGATGAAATCTGACATCACAATGACGTAGAGGCGCTGAGTTGCTTGCGAGAAAAAAAATGGGACGGTGATTTTTATTCTCTAGGCTTATTAATTAATCGATATTACCTCAATATATCAAGAAAATTTAGTTTTGAAAGAATACATTGCAGTGTAAATTGATTAAGTATCTTTCTTCAGTGTCCATTTAAAGTCTACACTCGCGCAGTTGCTATTAGTTAATGGAAACGTGCACGTTGTTTCCTACTCATTGGTACCATTGTTGGTCCACTATCGTTTTCGAGTAGAATGCTGCCGATTACCTGGCTCCGAACATCATTAGTTCGCAAAGGGGTATACACGGGCAAAATGAGATCACGCTACTCACTTCGTGGTTGCGAATATGCCCTTTTCTTAGTGGGAATATGCTTACGTGGGCTCCGTTCGTACAGGACTGTTTATACCATAACGCCTCGACTTCTCGTAGGGCGGTCGTTAAAGTACCTAAACTACCTAAACTAACGGCGAGTTCGAGCGAGCGGTGAACGAAATGACATTATGGGCATTCAGAAGGACGGACGTAGCAAAAGAGATTCTGCGGAGATATTTACAGAAGTCAAAGTTAAAAATATGAAAAGAACCATAGAAAGAAACCGTACGTGGTGGGCAATAGACGAGTCAATTTTGTCTGAAAACGAAAGCTTTCTTCTCGTTCTTGCGTATGCTTGATTCGCTTTACCTGACTTTTGACTTCCATTGCCGTTCCCGCACCGTCAGCTGTGCTTTCGATCAGGTAGTGGCGGCAATACCCAAGCAGCAGCCTGGTGCTCTTCACCACAGTGTGGGTGACCGGCTTGAGCAGGAGCAAGACCGCTGCGACGGCCACCACGAGGGCGAAAAGCATGGCTGCCGAAACAGTCTGTGCAGGCGCTGCGAGGACAGGGCAGATTTTGATTTGGATTTGGATTTGGAGCCTGGAGATATAGCACAACCCACTACGGGGGATTGGCGATGAATCGGGCGGCAGTGGGTTGAAAAGGAATAAATACCTAAATAGGATTTTCTTTTACTGAAGATGTGATATTAAATTAATTCTAATCGCTAACAATAATTTTCATGCTATTGTTTCTTAAAATTAGAAGTGAATATTTTCGGTTTCTTGTTTTGGAAAATAAAACAGTAAATTTAGCATGGAAGTCTCCTCGTTTCTATTATAAAATTATATATGGCATCACATACGTTCCTATTACAGTGTCCTAGTGCCGACGCCCCCAGAGACAGAATGATAGGTAGAGTGATGGCTAATCCAAGTTGGCGGAAGGGACCTTCTAGAAGTCGTTTTCTATGCAAGTTGAATCTACGACACTCAATAAAAAAATGATCCATAGTTTCGGGTTCATTGCAGTAAAAACATTTAGGAGAAGGTGCCAAACCAGACCTATGAGAATAGAAATTAAGCCGTGGTATTCGGCAACGCAGACGCGTAAATGAAACTTCAAATTTTCTTGTTGCACACCACCCGCTGTGCCAAGGAAATCTAAGGTGCTGAAAATCGGCGTTATCTAATACACATGATTTGGCATGTTCTTCTTGAATGGAAAATTTTTAAAATCTTGCAGAAGTGACGTATGCCGAAGGTTTTAAGATCCTCAGTACCGGGCCTTTAAGAGATGCCCCTGCTAGTGCGTCTGCTGACTCGTTTAAAGTGAGCCCCACGTGCCCTGGCACCCATACCAGGTGGATGAGGCGTAAATGTTGGGGAACCAGTGAATGAAATTCTCGGAGAATGATACTTGAACTGGGCACAGATAAAGCGGAGAAAACAGACAAGGATTCGGTTAAGATTACGGCTGAAGAAATAGATGTGGGAAGTTTGCGTAGAGCGAGGATGATTGCGAATAACTCTGCTTGAAATATTGGCGTAAAGTCCGGTAGTCGAAGAGAGAAAGACCAATTTAATGATGTCGAAAAAATGCCCACTCCGGCCTTCTCCTCACTGACAGAAGCATCTGTGGTTATTATTGCATTTATTTGGAGGTTCTCAAGGTGGTCATGTAATAAACCTTTTAGGTATCGAATAGGTAGGAGCTTAGCGTTATTGGGAAATATATCGCCAAATTCAACACTTACTGTCGAAGTAGGTAAATTTTGAAAAGCCACATCACGGATTGATATTTGTAATGGCTGTAACAGTTTCTGCACAAAAACAACCTGGGGACAATGCAGTCTGGGCCATTGATTCTCAAAGAATGCAGTTGGTTCTCGAGTAAAAATATAGTAGGAGCGTCTCTGGGGAGAAGCATAGATGTTTAGAAATGTTTGGACTGTCAGTATACGAAATCGAGTTTGAAGAGAAGGCAGGTGAGTTTCATGATATAAAATATTATTTGCTAGAAATTTTGGAAGGCCGAGACACAGACGCAGTGATTCGCGTTCTAAAAGAACCAGAGGACGTAACTTATACGTAGGACCTCCTGAAAATATCACGCATCCAAACTCTAGAATGGGGCGGACATACATACAATAAATCATCAGCAAGGTCTCCCTGCGCATTCCAAAACGACTGCTGCAGACTCTTCGTAATAAACCAACGGCGCGTGCTCCCTTAGATGCGATGTATTCTATGTGTGTCTGCCAATTTAGCTTTTCGGTGTAAATCATTCCCAGATATTTTAAAGAATGTACCTGCGGAATAATCTCCTGGCCATATGACAGTGTTATTCGGATAGGAAAAGTCAAGGTAAAGACAATGATCGCACTTTTGTTGACATTTAGCGACATTTGTATTCCTTTTAGCCAAGTTTCAATCTGATTCAGATACGACTGCAAAGTTTTATATAGGCTATGTATATCATTCGATACCGTGAAAAATGCGATATCATCGGCGTATACGTATACCTGTACGTCATGATGTGTAGGGATGTGATTTAGTAGAATATTGAATAGTACTGGGGAAAGTACTGCACCCTGAGGGACGCCCCTTGTCTGTTTGTAACTTTTAGAAGAAACACCGTTTTGATAACAATAAAACGTTCGTCCACTTAGGAAATTTTGAATCCATGCAATTATATACTGTGGAAGATTCACACTATTGAGTCTGTTGATTAAAGTACCGTGGTCGACACTGTCATACGCCTTCGCAATGTCTAATGTCACTAGGGCCGCATACTGGTTATTGCGGCGAGCGAGTTGGATTCTACTCTCCAAGTCAACATGAGCACACCAAATAGAGCAGCCGGGCCTGAATCCTATTTGAGAATCATTTAATATTTGGTTCTCGCCTATCCATCTATCAACGTGACCATAAATAACTCTCTCGATTAACTTTACAAGATTTGAGGTTAGGGAAATAGGTCTAATGTTGTCTATTGAATATCCATCGCCTGGCTTTTTGAGTAGTGGAATTATTTTGGCAACCTTCCAATCTGGATGAATCCATGCATTCTTAATCGAGTAATTTATAAAATTAAGCAAATCCTGGGGAGACAATTCGAATAATACTTTTATCATTGCTGTAGTTATGCCATCAGGGCCTGGGGCTGAAGCTGGCAGCATCTTTACCTCTCTCATTAATTCTTCTAATGTGACCGTTACGTACTCATTAGCTGGTTCAGGTGCCGGTATATGATAGGGGCGAAGCGATGTGAATCGACGCTCTAAGCCTTTTGCAATATCCTCCAGTGACTGTACTAATTCAGTGGAAGTTAAGCTAACTGACTCAACATTAACTGGGGCTGAAACAATCTTTTTAGACCGTAGAAATCGAAATAGGGCTTTTTTATTACTAGACTGCGATAGGTAACTAATGTTTGGTGTCATAATTTTCTTTCGCTTTGTCAACTGTTTGCCTGAATGTAGCTGCAGCAAACTTATAGTCATTCAATTACGTGGACATTGATTATACAGTAACTTTCTCCAGGCTGCCTTTCTTCTTCTATATTCGCGTGCACAGTCCGGATTCCACCATGGAGAATAAGTACCACCTTTAGTTGACTGCATACTTAACTTGCATTTTTTATAGCTGTCACTTAGCACTTGAGACAAATTAGCTGCCTTAACTTCATCATTTAAGCCAACCTCTTTTTCTAAAGCTGATCGCAGCGAAACTTGAAATTTATTATAGTTAAGATAGGTGCGGACATGTTTTTCAACCAAATTAATTGGGCGCGTTATTTCAAAAGTTATTGGAAGATGGTCGCTATTTGTGGCCGAGGTAATAGCAGACCAGGAGGAGATTACACAGCCCGAACTGGAAAAAGTTAGGTCTAACACCGAACGTGATGTGCCGGATACATATGTTGGGGTTCTCGAATTTACACAATTAAGGTTATTTGACGAAACCCAGTCTAACAATCGTTTACCACAAGAGTCGGACCGATAACCCCATGATACGTGGTGAGAATTAAAATCACCAGCTATGATTATATCCTTTCTGCATGCTGCAACCGCGGCATCAAGAGAGCCTGTATTGCGGACTCCTGTAGGGAAATAAGCATTGATTATCGAAAATGGGGCACATCCAGGAAGCTAGGATGGATAGTTGGGCGTGTTGGTTGAGCATGATTTCTGAAGTGAAGGCGCTAAAATGACGGAGGACAAAGAAGAAACACACACACACACTGTGTGTGTGTGTTTCTTCTTTGTCCTCCGTCATTTTAGCGCCTTCACTTCAGAAATCCAGGAAGCGTTACATCCAATGCTAGAATCTCACTTTCAGTGGAGAATGACTGGTGACTAATTTTAGCTCTATGACAAATCTTTGTTGAGATGAAAAATGCTAATCCCCCTCTACAAGAAGGACGATCTAGACGAAAACTGCGATAATTCTTTAAATGATAATTCTTTTCTGTGGATAACTAAGTTTCTTGCAGAATAATCAAATCAGGAGAAAGATCTTCAGAGATATAGGAGATCAGCGGCTGCAGCAAAAATGGAACGACAGTTCCACTGCAGCACTTTCAAGCTTCCTATGTTGACGATATTCCGGCAGTGTTAACTGCCGTCTGTAGAATGTTATCCTTTAGGAAATCATCCTTTGATAAGCTCTTATTTTCACTCTTTTTAGATTTTAGCTTGTGGAGGGTAGTAGCTCTCGGGAAGTATGGGGAAGCACGACGTTTATAAGTTCTAGCATCCAAATCCATGTTCTCCATGGAATCTGAACCGGATTCGTGACTCTGAAAACCCTCATGGTCTACATGAGTTGCGGGAGCTTCGGAGGCATCAGTACTGCGAGGCGAGATCTCTGCCGATACGTGTTTCTCTATGTACTCATCGGAGACTGTGACTTCAGAGGCAACACTTGGACGAGCAGTAACATGTAAAAGTTGCGACAACTGAGAGGTGAGAACTTGTCCAACGGTCTCTGAAAGGTTTGCAAATAAAGTGTCAAGGGCTTTTGCCATAGCTTTCTCAACGGCAGCAGCTACTACATCACCAAGAGATGCATCCATGGCTTTTGAGTGACGAGCAGCAGCTGCAGCATAGCCACATGATTTCTCTAATGAGAGTGCACGAGCTTCACGACGCGAACACCGTTCCCGTTCTATAATTTGTAGAATTTCGAGCTCTTGGTCTCTCGCAGGGCATTGCGCACAGTCCGCAGGGTGGGAACCTTCACACAAACAGCATCGTTCGCTCTGAGAGGAACACGTTTTTCCATCGTGGCTTTCTCCGCAAATGCGGCACCGAAGCTCTGATCGACATCCCTTAAAACTGTTGCCGTATCGCCAGCATTGAACGCATTGCAATGGGCGGGGAGAAATTGCTTCCACCCTGTATATTAATGGCCACGCCTTGATCTCTGACGGCCTATTTGTGCCTGCAAAGGTGACAATAACCGACGCTGTGGGGGTTCTTTGATTCTCACAAACGCGTGAACATCGGTAGACGGAGACGGCACCTGCCGGGGAGAACATCTGCAGGACCTCTGAAGCACACAGGCTCGCGTCGACTCCACGTACTAGACCCTTAACGCAAGCTAGATGAGCAGGAATAAAAGGCCTCACCGGGTGGTTCGCGAACATTTCGCACTTCATAAGGTCGGACACGCAGGTCTGGTCAGGCGAACAGCAAAGAATGCCCCCTCTGCCAAATTGGCGGACCTCGGTTATGCTTTGTAAATGCGGGGTTGCTTTCCGCAGCTCTTCTCGAATCACCTTGGGATTCCTCACGCGGATGAATCCCCCATTGGTCGGCACTAGGGCCACTGGAACGCTGTTAATGCCACTGCGCAAGAAAGCCCCTATAGGCACGTAATTAGTGGGAAGCGAAGCCGTCCAGAGGAAAGATTTCTGGCCGGGAGAAGAAATAGACATTAGGAACTCTCAATGAGAGGAAAGTTCAAAACAAAACTAAAGAAAATAAACCGCCCAATACTTGACAAGTTCCCCGCAGAGAATAGGACAGGGCCACCGCTCCAGGAACGCTCCGGGACAGGACCGAGGCCAGAGAACCAGAGAATCCGAGGCCAGAGAATCCCCGCAGAGAACAGGACAGTCCGTTCGCCACGTCGAAGCTCACGAGACTCCACGAGCGAGCGACTCCACGAGCTCCACGAGCTCCACGAGAGGCCACCGAACACTTCTTCTTCTACTTCTTCTTCCTTGTGCTGCCGCCTTCTGTTCCAAATCAGCGCAATTTCTGCCCTCTACCAAGTGCGCGTGCTATCGTGGTCCGGGGCGGGTCCATTTCTCTATGGCGGGTCTTTGTCGCATGCTTCACGATTATGCAGTGGCCGACCAACGCAACGCAGCTGTCGTGTTCGACGAATGGCGTTGGACCAAGATGAGCTCGGCGGTCGCCACTCGGACGCTTGCGCACGCTGCCACTGGAAGAGGTGGACGTCACCAATCGGCGATGACGCCTGCCTCTTGGGTCCCTTCTGTCTCTTCTTTTTTTAGAGCGAAGCTGTGTTTATGCGGATCGTGTGTCGTCGGTGTCAGAGTTCGCTAAAGCTATCATCATCAGCAATAGCTCGAGCGTCGTCGTCTTCTTCCTCAGCGCTATACCGCACAAACGCGCTCGTGCCACTGCTCCCGCGTTCGTTGTCGTCTTCTGCAGCTGGCTGCGCTGCCCCTCGTCATTCTAGCGTAGAATTTCAATTCTCTTCTGCGGTCGTAACGGGGAGGCCGCGTTTACGGGCGTATGAGCCATTGTTTAAGGACGTATTAACCATTCGCACTGATTTAACTTTCAAGCAACCTAATGTTGAAGAATCGCAAGTGGCAATACCGGGTGGCGGTTGCTAACCACGCCACCGAGCAAACTCGAGACATCTTTTTTGTTTTCGTGTAATTGTTGTAATACTTTTTGGTTATAGTTGTACATTTCTATCTATTTTTCTTTCTCTGTGCACCAGTACTCAGAACTCATTGCTGTTCCAGGGCATGTTAACTTATTGATTGATTCATTGATTGAGTGCATTGGATTGTTCGAGTATGGGCCGGATCTGCATCACGCTTCGTTGTTCCGTGATAACGTCCTAAGTTCCAACCTTCTTCATCTTTGCACACAATTAAGCGCGTCACTTTTTCTCTAAGATTGTTTCGCCTTCTTTTCCTATTAGTGTTATTTCTGAGACATGGATGTGCATTGAAATTACCTCTTCACAATTTTTCCCACCGTACCGCAACATACTCCATAGTGACCGAGACGTCAGTGGGCTTAAGAAAACAATTGACAGCATACTGATAGCTTTTGACAGTTCACTGAGACGTGCTCAGCGCAAAGTGTGCGTGAGTCGATTTGGCTACACATTAGCCTAGCGCGTTATGAAAAATCGTTAATTGGATCTTTATGCGTACCACAGAATATTTCTCCTGTCTTGTTTTATGTGGTTACCTCTTCTACTTAAAGCCTAATATCTTCCCGTGGGAACCACAGAGTGCTTGCGCGCTCGCCTCCTCGTCCCCTCTCCCTCGGTAAACCCGGGCTTTTACTCGACAAACGGGTTTGGTGGCAGCTCCCCACCGTGAACCAGCTCGAGCCCGCACCTTTTTTGCAGATGTTAGCCTTTCGAGGCGCATAGCCGACTTCAGTGTGCGCTCATGCTGAGCAGGTTTTTATTCACCGTCACAGGGAACATTTTCGAAAACAAAGAAACAACGTCGACCTTTATTCGAACAAATACGGCTGTCTTTTCTTGGTGTCCTTTACAGTTGTTGTAGACGACAAATCCGTTTCAGTGTACGTTTGATGCTTACCCTAGCGGCTGCAATAACCTCCTTTGGTCACATTACGAGTACGTCAAGCTAAACCTAGCATGTTACGGCTGGCTCTCACCAGGCGCGGTGGACGCATTGGACGAGTCCGTCGGCCGCATCGTCGAGGCCCTGCACAGACGTTGCACGCTCGGCAACAGCTTCATCGTGTTCACCAGTGACAACGGTGCCATGCCGTGGGGAACGTTCTCGAACACTGGCTCCAACTGCCCGCTGCGAGGCGTCAAGGGCACGCTGTGGGAAGGCGGAATCCGTGTGCCGGCGCTGGTGTGGAGCCCGCTGCTCGGGCCCGGTTCCCGCGTGGTCATGTCCCGACCTGTGCACTTGGTAGTCTGGCTGCCCACTCTGTTCTCGGCTGCCGGCGAGTGTCGACTCCTGAGGGCACCGCTAAAGAGATACGCCGAATCAAATTACACTAGATAACGTTGTTTTTAATCTCTATCTGGATTTAATTGCTCCCTAGAGAAGCGGGGGCACCGCAGTAAACGGTCTGGTAATTAACAGGAAGCTAACATGCTGTTTCGGGTAACGAAGGACTTAAGTTAAAGGAGCATGAACGCTTTGATCACCGTGACACGTGAATTATTAACAAGTTAAGGTGAACGTACATATGAAAGTGTGATATGGAAAATACTGAACAAGCTGTTAGGCCTGAAATAAACGTGGACGCTAGAAGTGTTTGAGAACCTTAACGTCTGCGCAATAACGATTCATCTTGAACATGAGGCCACGTCAGTCACCTATAGGCGCCATCGATGGCCTCGACCAGAACCAGCCCTGTCCAAGGCGAAATCCGAAAGTGCCATGATGAGGCCTCGCAACAAATTCCTGTAAACATTTACTCCGCTTGTGGACTGTCGTTCTACCGAAATGGTAACCACGAACTTGTATCACAAATCGGATGTCACAAGTGCGGGGTCCCTTCGGGGACGCCACACTCCAACAACACGTCCCCGCACCAGGCGGCACGCCCGAATTTGGAAACGAGGAGGCAGCGGTGCAGTCGTCGCGAGCCTGGAAGACTCCGAGGAAGGTGCTCGACCGCGGAGGTGGTTCAGTAGTGCCACCCGGCTATCACGAGGAGGCTGCGGTGTGGTGCCTGCGGCAGGATCCTTTCTGCCTTGCGTCGAACTGCAGGGCGAGGGTCGAGACCTGTTCGACACAGAACATGATCCGTGTGAACTCAACAACCTGGCGTCCAGAAAGCCGTTGGTAAGAGCGGATTACGGAATGCTGAAATGTTGGGAAGGTCGGTTTGTTGAAAGACGAAATTCTGGAGTAAGTATGTCAAAGTCGTTTATTAAGACGGCTCACAACCTTGATTGGGTAGATCAAAGGGGGCTTGGCATCTGTGGCTCCCGATTTGACAAACACGCTTCAACACGAACCTCCTACTCGACTTTACCGACTCTGAGGCTGTGCTGCCCTTGGAATGAAATAGACACTGCGCTTCAACGACGCGCTTTGGCTATTTCTGGAACAGGGAGCTGCTTGGGAACCAACCGTTAAAATGCCAGCGTTTTGGAGTACCTGCAGTGAGTTGATGGTTACGAAATGTTAGTGTAGGAGTTTGTGCGTACGTGACAGAAGCGCACTGACTACGTCAGTCGAAAATGGGGAGAGCAGCAATCGGTCTTGTCTTGTCGAGGCGATTCCGTGAATACGGACGCAAATGGGTCTGGTTGGGGGCCTGAACGTCAACGAATTCCGCCATAGTGTCAAATTATATAATAGCGACATTTTGAGCCAATCAGAGGGACCGTAGTGTCCCTCAATGCCCATCAATGCTGACTTGATGGCGGAAAACGTCCTACCCTGGGTAAAGTAGTATTAGTGAATGCATGATGAAGCCTTGATGTTCGCCGGCAGGCAGTCCTAGTGTCTGCATTCGGGTGTTTATGAGTTTGAGTGTCCACTTACTGCAAGAGCAGGAAAAGAAAGGAAGCTGACCGAGTATACTATGGACGCTGCCTTGTCGGCGGTTCTTGTATTCACCAGATGATAACCTATCAATTCGCGAACGGAATGACGTTTTAATTTTGTTCTAGTTGCAGCAAGTATACTTCTATATTAGCTCGTGGGCGACACCTGGCTAGCAAGATTGAATGATGCAATCGTTTTGACTCGTACAAGACGCAATGTGTTTTATTCTTCAGTGGTTATATATGGTCATACAATGCAGACTTTTATGTCATATGCATGTTTGAATTTCAGCTAACTGAATAGTTGCGAAGCGTCACTTAAGCGACGTCAAGTAGTCGCAACTTTTCAATAATCTTATTGAATATATGACAATTCAAGGTTACCTTCAAATTCAATCGAATAAGGTATATTTGCCCCTTAAAGAAGGGAATTGCGCTAAAAAAGACACGGACGAGTAAGGACATGGACGGGCTGGATTAGGAAATGATTAGGCAATAAGAATCTAGGTATATATATTTGTGTTCCTTCTGAATAAAATCAGTCGCGAGTTTGCGCCCGTCCATGTCCTTACTCGTCCGTGTCTTTTTTAGCGCAATTCCCTTCTTTAAGTATGTACGACCGACTCGCCCAACAACGTGCTCTCCTGAACAGGGTGATTTTTTATATTTCTTATTTTTTGCTTCCCGCAGGTTTCGACCTCGGCAAGGGTGGTGCGTGGCGCAAAAGATGACCATAGATTACTTGCATTGAGGCGCTGCATTCCATGCTATGCCTCTGTCTGTTCTTTGGGGTGGTTCAGATTAAAGCCTAATGTCTAAGTTGGAGGCGGGCTGTCTTGAGTTGAAATTTTTCCTACGGCGATGTAATCTTTTGTTGAAGGACAAACATGCACTGACACACCATGAAGGTAGATACTTAGGCTTCATATTTGCGGTACCTCTACGCTGAAACCACGAGCGATTCTCTATACCAAGGTGTGGTTGTGAACAAATAAACGTAACAGGCGATGTCATGCTCTCCCACAATTTCCTAAACGTTTAATACAGAGTTCTGAAGTGAAGTGAAGTGAAGTTCTTTGTCCTCCGTCATTTTAGCGCCTTCACTTCAGAAATCATGCTTAACCAACACGCCCAACTATCCATCCTAACGTCGTTTAATACAGAGGGTTGGGGCAGAGGCTATGCGATGAGAAAAATAAGAAAAACAACAGGAAACGTATTGGTCCAATAACTCGAATGGAAGTCGTGTCTATTATTTGGAGCCTCGATAAGCTTCCTATGACCGAAAGAGGAAGAAGGGCGGGAACCAGGCGACGACGCCGTAGGTTATAGGGGGGGGGGGGCGTCACTTGTCCCCTAACGGGGGACTTGTCCCCTGATAAGAAACTTATGCTCACTTGTCCCTTTATCTCCGTAAGGATAAGGCCGCATATGGCTTCCAGGACACACGACAGTGTGCCAGTGAGGAACGCGGCAGCGTGAATGCTCGTGTACCTGTGAACTCAAAGCACACCGTCGAGAGCCACAGCATGCCTGGCCGCCTTTACAGCAGTGTGACGTTTCCAGTGGGTGGACAGTGGGGGGCTAGTTTCGGTATAGGCACAAAAAAAATAATAAGCGTCGCCATGACACTGATAGCCAAAGAAGATTCATGAACTTTTGCATATGTCGCTCTGTCTTTTCAACCTACATAGCAATAAACTAAAGTGCATAATTATATGTAGAAATAAAATGTGCTTTTAGCTATTTTCTTTTTCAGCGTCACATGTATTCGTTTACTCGGTTATTAGTTGCGCCAATGGGCGGCGCTCTCGCTGTTATCGCTTCGGCTTCGGCTATGGCTTCGGCTGCCAGTCTATGCTTCTGCTCCTGCCGCTGTGTTTGCACGTGCACGTTTTTTTTTCTTTTTTTCATGTGCTCCGCACATAACAACTTGATTGCTGTGCCCCTGAACGTTCCGGCAATGTCGGAAAAACTGAGGAATTGGCACAAAAGCGTGCTGCGCCGCTGTGTGATGCGGCGTCTCTGGGAGGAACAGCACGTTGAAACTTTTCCGTTTTCCAGCGGTCGAGAGGTAAGCGCACTTTTTCTGCAGTCGTTATGAAGGCAAAAGCGCTATCCTTATCAAAACAGCTATATGACGAAACAAAAAAACCTTCCGTGGTTGTTTTCAAGTGATTATCTTTTTTGGCTTGGCGCAGCCCATTTTTTATGCGCTGTTGTATGAAAGTGAAGGCTACTTGTAGACAATTGCACATGGGCCGACTGATGATAACCGACGCGAAGATGGAAATTCCGCTTTGGTGCACGTTAGCGGTTGCTCTTCCTTTTTTCCACGAGTAGAAAACTTGAAAGTTTTATTTGCCGAATGTATTTGAATGCTCGGTGCACAAACTCAGGTGACGAGTGCTTTGTTGTGGCATATGCCGCAACAAAGCAAAGGGGGTAATATCAATTCAAAAGGGGTAATATTACCCCCTTTGAATGTTCAGGAATTCGGCAGAAGCCAAAAGAAATCAATCACGTAGCAGTCACCGCTTGCCTATTGAAACACAAGTACGAGTTACCTGCGCGACGACCGAGGTGGGCTTCACTTTTCAGCCTGTGCCTAGAAGTACAGAATTTTTTCGTCGCTTCTTCGTACTCTCAGCTTTGGTTTCGCCTTTAGGGTGTTCTTTAAACAAGACTACGCGTATTTTGACCAGTTTTAAAATGTGTCATATGGCGAAATTACGCTAAATGTGGAGTCCTGGCGGGGCTGACATAGAGCAGCTGTAGTAGAACGGCTGCGATCTCTGCTCGGACCAGTTCACAGAAAGCGACTACGCCGACCCTGTCTGTTGTGGTCGGCTGTGCCGACTGTTAAACTGGAAGAGTGGCCCCTGATCGATGAAGGTAAGGAAAAGCTATTAGTGGTTGCGAATCTGTGCTTTTGTAGTTCATTATTTACGCACAGAAACCACGTGATAGGGCACAGCGCAAGTGTCATAAGCACGGCGAGCGCTGTCTTTTCCACGTCGTCTGCTACGGCGCCCGGAGCCACGTGACGTTACGCAGCGAAATTCGCTCCGCGGGCGCCAAGGAACTGCGTGCTTATCAGTTTATCGCTTGCTCGTCTGCGGTGCGCGATGTACCCGATTATGGGCTCTATGCTAAGGCGCCGAAGAGTTTTCGCTGGTAATGAGCGAATTCACGTTCGTGAAAAGTCGCGCAGCGCATGGAGCCACAGCATGCGATACGTGCGATACGGCGAAGCCAGTATCGCCAGTGCCGCGCCCTGCCGTCTTCTCCCTAAAAGTCTCGTTTGTCGCTTTAGAGCAGAAATTCTTCCGGTGCGAAAATTACAGTGCTCACTCGCCCAGGAGCTTTAAACTATCGGAAATTATTTTTCCTCTTACGGGTATTTTTCAGAAAAATGAAGCGAAAGTATGTAAAACGCTCAATAACCTGATGCTTAACAAGATCATTCAAAAACTTTCATCGATCGTAAAAACCAGCTCTAACAATCTGATTCCTAGTATTCTCGGCCAGCTATTATTGAGAAACCAGCAATATTGAACATGTTGCATTATTATATAGCAGCACTAAAACTTGGAACTTTGCTTATTAAAACTTGGAGGCATATTTGCACTAAAAATCCAACAACCAAATATAAATAGAACTTACCTGCGTGGATTGAAAGTACTATATTACGGACATAGTTCTGTTTTTTTTTTTGACAACTGCGCTACAAATTTGATAATGAACGGGCTCTTTATGTCATGTTTTCATAAATGTGAAGCGATGTTATATGGCACGCTTTCGTCGCCAATGGCATTCGTTTCACAATGAAACCTTACACTGAAGCATCAACAGTACACTGCGCTTGTCCTATGGGCCCGTGTGTAGTGTTACTTTACCTTACGTGCAACATCGCCGAAAATTTGCCAACTAGCCCAACAAGATGTTGTATTGATGTATCTTTCTTTAGAGGTTTTAAACTACCGCAGGCAGGCCGAAAGCAGAGAATATACCCAACAGAAACCGCAGGCGCCATCGGCCGACTGAGGAATGACACACAAAGGTGCTGCAAGTCATCGAAATTAGAGCATTCGAAAGATTAGCACGGGGGAAGCACTATAGCAGTTGACTGATCATGTGAGCCTAGAGTTCTGCCAACTCTTGCGGAGCCAGGTGGCACTCCATTATCGCACAGGAAGGGAAGGACATGGTGCTGGTCGCGCAGTTGTTCGGTGTACCACTGTACTGAAATGTAAGCTAAACGGCAGTCTACTACAAGAAATACAATGTATTTCGCTCTAATAGGTGTCGCACAGATCTGCTGAAGTAATTCTGCTGCGCGTGGATTATGCTGCACATAATCTACATCAACCTGAATCTCAAAAAAGAACGGCATGAGAGAAAACCCGCTGCAAAAGTAAAGCCCCAGAAGCTGGAAGATTAAGAAAGAAATGTCTTACTGATATTTTATTCTTTTTGCAACTTCGATAACTATTAGGACGGTCTCCGGATAAGCCTATCTTTAGAAAATGTTTCCGCATATATCAATATTTGCATAAGGATCGTGCAAGGTATGTTTTCATCAGGCAGTCATTGCTTCCACACTTGCACCCTCCTTTTCAAAGATTATTTACTACGTGGCTAGCATTCATGGATCTTGGGATGCTAGAATCTTCTCGAGCTTAATTCAGTAAATTTGTGCAGGTACTAATGTTGCTCAGCGCTCTGGACTTCAGTGGTTCCATTGACATAGTAAATGTGGGAAGGGGGAGGGCGTCTCCTTGCGGCAAACTCACATATAATCTTAATACGCAAAGAAAGCACGCTGTGCCAGAAACGAGTGTTCTACAAAAGTTGAAATGCTCTCGCCTCTTTATCGTGTCGACACCGAAATTCTCATGAAGGGTGACCTCCAGCCAATGATGAAACTCGTAACATAGCTCTAGCACTGTCATATGCTTCAAGCAAGTCGCACAAGAGTGAGCCTATAGGCTGTGTTGAAAAAAGTGCGGTACGTACATTCAGCGTATTAGAGGAACGTCTTGAAGACCATTCGAAAGTGAGTTGTACTGAGCAGGTTGCCCTGATGCACTGAGTGCAACCTACTTGCGTTGCTTTTATAAAATGTTTCTTCATCTCCCGAAGCTACGCATTCTATAATATCTTTGGGCATCACTCTGTCATTGGCCAACTTGTACTGACGATCAACCGCCGATTGACATATGCGTCTCCTGCAGTAAGTGATCTTCAACAGCAACAACAAAAAAACTTCACGCTATTTGTTGTTATAGACTTTCATTTGTGCCATTTATGCCTAGATGATGATAGAACAAACGAAGTGCATTGCAAATTTTAAGAAACATCTGCAGTATGCTCGAGAGGAATTTCTTAATGATACCTTGTTCACAATGTTACAGATCTGAATGAAGCTCTAGTGGTCTTACATGTTGTATTGTGAAACAAAACCACATATGAAGAAAGACTACAGACATTTTAAGTACATTTTGTTGGATATTTATCGGCACATTAGCACTAGGAGAGCTACGCAGAAAATTGACTAGGTATAGAATGTTGTTTGGACTAGGAAGTAACCCGTTGTATGGAATGAAAAAAAGAAGTTTTTGTTACTGGCATGAGAAAAACATGCATCTGCTGCTCTTGATTATCTTTTTACAATTCACATATAACTGTTGCGACACAAATTGGTAGAGTTGTGTTGTGCGCAGCAAACAAACATGGGGCCAAATAGTAGGGCGGCGTAGTGCACGTGGTGGGTAACAGACGACTCTATATTGCCTGAAACCTAATGTTTTCTTTTTTGTTCTTGCGCATACTTAATTCGCTTTACCTGATGTATGGCTTCCACGACTGTACCCGCATCGTTAGCTCTCCCTTCGGCGAGGTACTAGGTGCAATGACCAAGCAGCAGGCTGGTGAGGTTCACGACAATGCGGGAGACAAGCTTGAGCAGGAGCAAGAATGCAGCGCCGGCAATCGCCAGAGCGAAGAGCATGGCTGTAAAGTTACTGATCTGTGCAGGCGCTGGGAGGACATGATGATGATGATGATGATGATGATGATGAAGCCTGAACTAATGGGACAAACCCACTATGGGGGATAGGCCTCGAATCGGATAATAATATGATTGAAAAATAAAATACATCAGTTAATGATTAAATACGTAACAGGCGGAGTTCATTGACAACTTCTTGTTCCTTCTACTGCCGACTTCGTTTCCAAATCGGTGCAACTTCTGCCCATTCCGAAGTGCCTGTATTCTCGTGCTTTGGGGTGGATCTTTCTCGTGTGTTCACGATTGTACGATGGCCGGCCACTACAACGCATCTGCCGCCTTCGTCGAATTGCGTTGGACCAGCATTAGCTCGGCGGTCGGCGCTCGGACGCTGCGTTCGGTGCTGAAGGACGGGGTGGATGTCTCGTCTTTCCTCGTATCCAAACACTGACGCATACCAACCATGGGGAATTTCCCAAAAAGCAGCCGGTTTCCGGTACGTTTAGAAGTAAAACAAAAGAAAACTTGAAGAAAAGGGCGTGGAAGTAAAAAAATGTGATTTAGAAATAAAAGAAAAGTATCGCTAAGAACGTTGATAAAGGAAGGTAACATAAAGAAATGAAATAATAGAAATAATTGGTAAGTTTAAATACTCTTTTTGTCCCTCTAACGAAATTGCAAACTGCAAGAAATGCATTCTTGTGAGTGGATACCAATGAAGTCGCCCCAAAAGAAAGAATGTTTAGCGGGGTTAGCCATAGCCCAGGTTTGCTAGATTAGTTTTCTGAGAGTTATCGTTGCGTAGTAAATTGGCCACACGAGAGAAAGTAATGATCGATAGATTTAGGTGCATTGAAATAAGAACATATAGGGGACATGACGAGACCAAACCTGTGTAATTAAAAATTTGGAGGCGGTATACGATATCTCGGTTTCGAAAAGGAAACGTCGAATTGCCTTGAAGGACACCAATTATTATTCTATGACAAGCCAAGATGGTGGAACTCAGTAGACGGTGTTAGCATGGATACTGCAGAATTTTTCGATGTAGAGAAATTTGTGTACCTAGCCACGGTGACATAAGCTGACGTCGGCAACACAGGATAGGGCCGTTAAGGGATGCTCGTGCGAGTGAACCAACCATTTCGTTGAAGTGCAACCCACGATGTCCCGGTACCCAAAGCAAACATACTTTCCGTAAATACGGAGGCACCATCGAACAAAATGGTCGTTGAGTTCTTGAATTTCAAGATGCAGTAAGTGCTGTGCTTAGAGACAGCGAGTCGGTCGCGATAACAGCTATTGGGTCATTTTGGGGAAGCTTTCGTAATGCTAATTTAATCGCTCATATTTCTGCCTGAAATATGGGCGTGAAGTCCGGAAAGCGAAGAGAGTAAGACCATCGAAGACATTCAGAGTATGTACCCATTCCTGAGTCTTATTGCACAGAGAAGCGTCAGTACCTATTACCTTGTCAGTGACTAGCTGGTGTAGGTGGTCGTGCAAGATATTAATTAAATGTCTGCTTGGTGACGGTTTAGCATGATTTGGAAATATATCCCTGAATTCAGTTTTGACGTCTGGTAAGGCATCATTTGAAAGGTAAACTTGTCGTATGGACACATACAATTGTTGTAACTGTGCTCGCACAAATATATATCTGATGGCTGTGTAATATAGACAACAATACTTAAAGAAAATCGATGGTTCACTGATAAATACATATTGAATACGTCTTTTTAAAGAGTCATAAATTTTAAGTACGTCTGAAGCGTAAACATGCGGAATATGCTATCGAGGGTTTTGAGATGAAAAGTCTGGCCAGCAGCAAGCTAAGTTTCCTGTAAAATAATAATATATGGATAATATTTAGAAGCAATACACAATAAATATGTTGTAGCAGAAAGTATGAAACGACAGTTCCACTGAATTACCGTTAAACTTCCCACGGTGAATGAATCCGAGTAGCAGAGACTGCTTGGTCTAAACTTTTAAGAAGTCCCTCTTAGACTGAATCTATCTCACGTGCATTTTTGCGTTGGAGTTGGTGGGAGAGCTCGACTTTTTCTCTGTCGGTGATCTCGTTCGTTAAAGAGATCGGCGCTCCATATGTACATCTTTATTTTCCATTCCGTCTATATCGGAGAGACAGATGTTGTCAACTTTCTGAGAAGTTGATGGCTTTAATGAATGGTTATTAGCCAACGGCTACGCTGTCGGAACTTGACTAGGTGGACTCCGCGGTAGACTGTGCATCTGATCCTCAATGTTGGCTTTATTAGTAAGTTGAAGCCATGGCGCTATTTGTGAGGACATCACTTGAACAAAGGAGTCGGTGAGATTAGTCACAATGTGCTCCATTGCTTTCTCCAACACCTTTTCTACGAAAGCTGCCACATTTTCCATAGACAATGTTTGACGGGCCGTTATACCAGCATACCCTTGAGTTCTGCTCCAAATTTCTTCAATGACCTCGCGACGAGAGCATCGGTGTCTATCAGTTACTTTCAGGATTTGCATTTATTTTGATCCTACAGGGCAGTTTGGCTCATCTGCAGGGTGAGTGTCACTGCGAAGGCAGCAGGACTCATTTCAGGAACAACAGTCATTTGAATTATGGCCTTCTCCACAAATTCGGCGTCGTGTGTTGGACCTGCAACCTTTTATGGAGTGCCCAAACCACCAGCATTTCAGACATTGAAGGACGCGGGGTGGTAGAGGCTCAGCTCGGTATAAATTGGGCATGCCTTGATTTCCGATGGGCGGTTCATTCCAGCAAAAGTAGCAATGACTGTTTCCGGGGGAATGCGCTTATTACAAATGACACGGCTGCAACGTCTCACAAAAATAACGCGCGCCGATTAAAACATTTCCAAAGTTTCTGCGGGATATAGACTCATGTAGACACCTCCAACTAGGCCTTTTATACATGCAAGATGACGACGAATGAAACTGCTTACCGGATGTGTCCCAAAAACATCTACGCTTGCGCGACATGCGACGTGATGAATGCAGAGATCGTAAAGCACGTTCATGCCTTGGTTCGCACGGAAATGGCCAAGTCGCCCACTGTAGAAAATTTGGCCCAGTGAGTGGAATTGCCCAGCCGCGGGCACCTTTCCGATCTACGTGGTAGCCAACAACAGGGGCAATATCAGGTGGTCACGTGAAGGTATTTTTGCGGCTTCCAGTGGCTAGATCACACACTGCAGCTGTGTATCAGCGACGCAAAGAAGACGTGGCTGCATTTTTCGAGCTCTGCACAAATGTGAGGGCCAATGTAGGCCGCTGCAAAAGAAGCGCTGATGCACGTGCACGGGTAGCTCACGAAATACGAATAAGAAGAAAGCAACTTGATCCACATAAGTTTTACGAGATGAGCGAGGCATTTATTGTTTAAGAAACCTCGATAAAGATGTTGTCACATGTAGGTAGTGGGTCGAGGGCAAGAGTGGGTCGAGCCCGAAAGAACAAAAGGACGGCGCGCCTTCCCAGCTCGCGAGCCAACCCTGACGGACGCGCTTTCCAAGAGCCCGCTGCTCTGCGGGTTATTAAAACCCCAAGAGAACTTCTGAAGGCTCGTGGCAAACTGTGACCTTTACATGGGTGTCATGTTTGTCAGAAACATCCGCAAAATTGGGGTAGATTGAACAAAAGCGGCGTTATTCTGTACGATGGGTCAGAAATTGCTAATGTGTAATTTGTAATGAGTTTTCAGAGAAATATAATGTAGTATACTGTAGCAGGCCTTGCCAGCCCTCGTCTTTTGCACGGTCGAAATTTCGACGAACTGCTCACAGCTTTCCTCGCCTTGACACGCCGTCTTCTGCGGCTCCACGACGCGTGGCTACAGGGGTAGCGGCGCCAGTAGCAGCAGCTTTTAGCCTCCTTTCTGAAGCGGTTGCGCACCTTTCTCGGTGTTTGCCTTTGCGCAGGCGCCCACCGGGACCACAGGAGAAAGAGTGCCGCAATCTTGTTGCGGCACTTTCCCCGCTTTACAAGTCCAGTGCTGCTGCCAGACCACGAGTGATGACGATACTTCGGAGACTTACCACCGTATTCAGAAATGCAACTTAAGTTGAAGCCCATGCTTGACTTGATCCGAGTGATGCCTATCGGGAACGCGCCGAAGGAAACGCAGTGAGCGTCTTTGGGAACGTTAATGCCAGGCGTCATCTAAATCAAGTCAAGCATGTGCTTCGACTTAAGTTGCATTTCTGCATACGGGGGTTAGCATCGGCCGTGACCGAAAAGGAAGCTTGCATCGCTTCTTTCGGCACAACCTATAGTGAGGTTGGGCGGGAACCCCTGGTATTGCCGACGCGACATTCCCATCGCTGTCGGTGGGCGGTGCCTGTGGGGCTTTCCTCGTCTCCGTAGAAGTCGAAGCAGCGAGAACTTCGGCCATGACCAGCTACGTCGGTCTTGTCTTCGTTTTTAGTCAGGACGGGACCTTACCGGATCCTGCACATGCACGTTAGGCACCACGGGCTTCTTGCTAAGGATCAGTCTCGTTGTCGGGAGTATACGACTGGTGCTTGGACGGTCTAGTATTGGCCGGGGACACTTCTCCGTCGGCAAGCTTGTCTTCAGCCTTCTTCATGCTGGCTAAGCTCGGCGCTATGCCGTGGCCTCGAGCCCCCAGACGCAATCCTTGTCGATTTCACCTGCAATTGTCGCACGCCTTTGCAGAGGCCAACCGTGAGGTGGTGCTCGAGTACGTGCTTCATGACGAGCCGTGAAAAACGGAAGATGGTGGGCGGGTTGAAGTCATAGCTCCACTGGCCTATCGATCTGCCTTATTTTTGCAAGGTGCCTGAATCTGATATGGTATGGTATCAAAAACTTTATTTAGGTCCTGAGCAGGGGCGTAGACACGGCGGGGGCTTATGGGGCTTCAGCCCCCCCCCCCCCCCCCCCGAAATGTTTTCGTGTTGTCATGCACCGCCGACCAAAACAACTCCCGGCGCCGGAAATCATGCTCAATTTTGTCTAGAATGTCCTTAATTCACGCTCGAAAAGACATTTAAGCGCGAACATTGCGAAATCGGGCTGGATTTCGCAGCAACGCCCATGCATCGGGAGTCACATATCGTAACGCAAGGAGCCCCACCGAGCACAAAATTTCAAGGGCGTTTTGATGGCAAGCGGGCTCGTCTCGGCATCTCGCGGAGGCCGCGGAATCGACGGAGCGCTTGGATTTCTGTTCAGAAACTTTGTGGGCATAAAGTTCTCATAACGTTTTGATGCGAAAGTGCATTAACATTTCCGAAGTCGTGCTTTAGATTTTCAATTACGGAACTTTGTGGGTTTAATGCTGTTGTAAACATTTGACGCCAAAGGTGCATAGACTTTTCAAAAGTCGTACATCGGGCCATACAACGAGACAAGCGAAATCAACATACAGTGGACTCTCGTTAAACGGAACCTCAAGGGACCGGGAAAATACGTTCCGTTTATCAGGAGTTTCGTTTAGAGAGAGAAGGTTCAGGATTTCGCAATCCGTTCCTGACTGCTTGGTTCCGACGAGGCAGGCGTGCACGCAATTGGCAGTCTCCGCTGAAGCGGATCTCAGATGCAAAATCTAGGTATTAAAGAGGACGGTACGCTATGGGCACAAACTTTATTGCACAAAAAAGCGGTAAGCAATGAACTTTTTTTCAGAGCACTATTAAAACTTTAAAAAAATATCTCAATAGTCCACTTATTCCGCGGAAATCAGTGGAAATTGCGATTTATTTGCTTGTGAAAAAGGACTTTGTGTTTGCTTGTTTGAGCTCTCGCAACCGTTTTCTTAGAATGGCACCACTCATACTCATCAGGTGCTGACTTCGCGACGAAATATGTCGCAGACGACGCTAAACAGCGGATGTAAGATTTAAGCCTAACAACAGCAAGCGCACCGTGACAGAAAGCAAGCTAGCGAAGCGGTTACCGTGTGCGAGAAAGAAGGGGAAACAGTGATCCGTACCGCGATGGGGCTCTGCGTGAACGTCAAGTTGCGGTTTCGAGTCTATTTTCGGTTCCGTTTATACGGTGGTCTGAAAATTCGAGTTCCGATTAACGGGATTTTTTTTACATTGCCTTAATTCAAAACCAACCAACTGCGAGGCGTTTGTTCCGTTTAAGCATTGATTCCGTTTAACCGATTTCCGTTTATCGAGATTCTACTGTACTATCAGACAAGTTGACAAAGTGCGCAGCGAGGTCCGATGAGACAAAGCGTTGTGGTAGTTCATTTGTGCCGTCAGGTCACAGAAAAGAATATGAACATTTTTTTTCCACCTGCACCAAAGCATCCATGTCAAGACACTAAATCCACCATTGTAACTAAGTTCTTATTTATTTTTCTACCTAGACTTTTATTCGCGAGGATACATTAAGCCCCTTCCTCTTCTTTTTTTTCTTTTGTTCTCGTCACCCGCGGGCTGCCAATCCAGCCAGAGCGCATGCGTTTTTCTCGTGCTGCATCGACAACCGCGCTACGCACTTGGATGCGCGTTCCCTTTCTCTGAAGAAGAAGGCGCCGACTAGTGCGGACGTGGAAAGATCGGCTCCCGCTTTCGTAAATATTTTCGGTCTGCTTTTTGTGTCACCTACCACGGAAATGCACGCCATTCGACACGGTTTCTTCTGAGGACTTCCTTTGGTGAGTGGCCTTTGCGCGGAAGCCGTGGAACTTTTTGTGTAGACCACGCCGCGGCGACGCTAGGCGCGGGTAGGCTTAGGCCTAACGCGACGAAGAGGGGCATTATGCCCGAAGTAGAAATGGTGTTAGGAGAGGCAATCTCCCCCGAAGAAGCCAACAGCCCAGGCTGGACGACAGCGTTGGGCAAGCACAAGAAAGCCCTGCAAGAAACACCAGTTTCAACGAGCAAGAGAGCTCACATGGGCTCGAAGGGTGGCTGCCGCACGGCTGCCCCGCAAGGCGTGTTGCAACGTCTCGCAGCCTCGTCGAGGCTCCCCAGACTACCTAGGGAGCACATACGAATTATTGTCCGCCCATGGGGCGGGCTTGACGTCAAGAAGATAAGCCAAATCAAGCTGGCTCAAGCCTTGGTCATGGCGGCTGCACTAGCCCCCACAGAAACTGAGGGCGACGTAATCTGCCCTAATTTCACTCAAAACGTTCTCGTCGTATCCACCCCGGAGAAGAAGAACGCCGCCGCTTATGCAGGAATCCAGCAAATCCGCATAAGCGAAGGACTCTACAAAGTAGCCGCATACATAGCGGCCCCAGACAACACCTGCAAAGGGGTCATACGAGGGGTCGACGCAGACATCAGCGAGGCCCAACTCCAGCGCATGATTGTCAACCATCGTAACCCGAAGGCTCTGGAAGTCAAACGAATTAAGAACACCACCACAGTGGTTGTCCTCTTCGACGGCATGAAAGTGCCTAACTATGTCATGTGCGGCGTCAGCCTTCTACGCTGCACGCTCTACAAACGCCAAACCGAGGTGTGCTACGCGTGTGGCGGCTTGGGACATCGCGCGGACGTCTGCCCCAACCCCACCAATGAGGATTGCCGGGGCTGCGGACTAAGCTCACCACCCGATGACCACCAGTGTTCGCCGAAGTGCGCCCTTTGCGGAGGCCCGCATCTTACGGCGGACAAAACGTGTAAGCAGCGCTTTCAAGTCCCATACGTCGTACGCAGACGCCGACGGCGCCGTAAGCGCGCCAACAACAAGCACCAGCAGCAACAGCTGGCCAAGGAGAACAGGCCACGTGGCTCCAGCGCGGCGGGAGCCCCCAGGAGGGAGCGCTCCGTCACGCCCTCTGGTCGACAACGCAGCCTGTCCAGAGGGCGCTCTCGTTCCCGAGGGCGCTCTAACTCCCGGGTTCGGATCCAGGAAACGCCAACCTGGGCCGATCGTGTCAAGTCGAAGCAGACGACGCCGGCTTCAAAGGTAACGCAGGTAGCATTGCCGGAGTATAAGGTTGATCCCAGAGTCGCTCAACTCATGCAAGAGAACGCTCGACTCAAAGCAGAAATGCAGCAGATGAGGGCCGACTTTGAGTCTTTCCGTAAGTCGTACCCCTCGCAAGTCAAGAAGCAACCGGTGCCCCCCTCAGGGGAGCCACAGGCGCGCTCGGGTAAACGTAGGGCCGCGCCCCCAGAGGGGGACGCTGACTCTATGGAGACCGAGTCCAATAACAAGGACTTAGAAAGCATGCAGCGGGCTATTCAGCAGCTCGCTGAAAGCGTGACTGTCCTCCTTAAAAGGATGTCGTCCCTGGAAAGTGCACAGGCCGCGTTAGCTACGGCTAGACAGCCTTCGAGGGAGCCCCGTCGGGCACCTTTACCCGCAAGCGCCGTCCCCGTCAACAAGACGGTTTAATGGCCAATCCAAGGCAATCACCATGGCGGTCAATCCCAATAAGTTGGTTGTGTGGCAGTGGAACTGTGCCAGTTTCCAACGGCGCAAAGCTCCGCTGCAGCAATTCGTTTCGGCACAGGCGGTCAAACCGCACGTAATTCTTTTACAAGAAACTCTCGATGACGCGCCCAACTTCCCGGGATACCGGGTTGTATCGATACGGGAGGAAGGAAAGCGGGGTTTAGCAACCTTGGTCGCACGGAAGTGCTCCTTTCAAGTACAGAAATTACAAATTGGCAGAACTAGGGCGGAAATCATTATGGTCGAAATTATCCCTAACAATTGGCTTAAGAGCAGTGTCTTTCTTTTAAACATATACAGCTCGCCGTCGGATCAACGGCAGTCATTCGCCACGATCATGACAAAGGCGGTGGCCCTGAGCAAGGGAGCCCCCATAGTGATAGCGGGTGACTTCAATGCCCCCCACAATGCCTGGGGATACCCCCGCCAATCCACCAAGGGCAATCTCCTTGTCCAGGCAGTTGCTGACTGCTCACTGGAATTGATTACCCGATGCTCAATACCCGACGCGAACCGGCACGTCGGTAGTCCGAGACACCACTCCGGACCTGGCGTTCGTCAAGAACGCCCCCGGAGCAGGATGGCAAAATTTGCAAGAGAACCTGGGCAGCGACCACTTCATTGTGGAGATTACCCTAACGATTAGCACAGCCCCTACCAGGGAATTTAAAGTGACGGATTGGGATGCCTTCCGGAAAATACGGAAGGCGGACCAGACCGACTACGATAATCTCGATAGTCTGTTCACAAGACTACAGAAGGACGTACAAGCTGCGACCAAGGTGGTTAAGACCGATCTAAAGGTAGATCGTATGGACGCGCGCCTTGCACACCTCCTAGAAGCCAAAAACTCCATCCTGCACCGCTGGAGAACGCACAGACTCCACCGCCGGCTTCGTAAGAAAATTGCGGAGCTCAATCGTACAATTGAAACTCATTACATCGAACTGTCCAAACAACAATGGAATGAAGTGTGCTCCTCGGTTGATGGGCAGATGAGAACGGGGGGCAAATGGAACCTGCTCAAACACTTACTCGACGACTCGCAAACCAAAAGCAATCAGAGACTAGCCATCGATCGCATAGTTCATAATCAAAAGGTGGCGGGCGTATTTGAACACGTCCTCTTGCAAGAGTTGGCCGAAAAGTATCTTCCGCTGGGCCACTCCGGTGACGGGGATTATCCTTGTTATCGGGGGGGAGCGGTGGGGGAGCTCGACGCCCCCTTCACGGAATCCGAAATCTGGGAGGTGCTGCAAACGCTCAACGGTCGCTCTGCGCCGGGCCCGGATGGCATCTCCAATAAGCTCCTCCGAAACTTGGACGAACAATCAGTTGCGCTGCTTACCGGGGAGGTCAATAAAATTTGGGAAACGGGCCTAGTCCCCGACTCCTGGAAGACAGCCTCAGTGGTGCTCATCCCGAAACCAGGCAAACCTCTTGGGCCGGAGAACATGCGGCCCATCTCGCTCACGTCCTGCGTGGGTAAGGTGGCCGAACATGTCATTCACAACCGTATATCTAGGCATATAGAAAATAATGAGTTATTCCCTCACAACATGGTCGGCTTTCGGCCGGCACTCTCCACACAGGACGTCATGTTACTTATAAAGAGGCAAATCATTGATGTCGACACTAGATGCACTCGGGGCATCCTTGCTCTAGACTTGTCCAAGGCTTTTGATAACATCTCGCACCGGTTCGTACTAGACGCCATCTCAGATCTGGGCCTGGGGCCACGATTCCATGCGTACGTTAGCTCCTTCCTCAGGGATCGCAAGGCCACTGTCAAAATAGGGCAAATCAAATCGAAGGAATTTACATTGGGAGCGAGAGGCACCCCGCAAGGGGCGTTCATCTCTCCCCTACTGTTTAACATCGCCATGAAGGGCCTCTCGGACAGACTGGCCACAGTAAGAGGAACGGGTCACGCCCTCTACGCGGATGATATTACCGTGTGGTGCTTGGGAGGGTCTGACGCTGCAGTTGAGAGTGCGCTCCAAGAGGCGCTCGACATCACAGAACACTTCCTACTAGACACGGGCCTGAGTCTGTCACCAACCAAGTCCGAACTTCTATTGTATAGGCCCACCCGACGGGGGGTTAGGTGCTCCACACCCTTAGATCAAATTCCCATAGCCCTCTATACGAAGGACGGACAACAAATTCACAGAGTGGATACCATCAGGGTCCTCGGACTCTTGCTGGAATCTCGCGGGGGCAACTCACAGACTATAGCCCGCATTACTTCGAAGACGGAGAATATGCTTCGGCTTATCCTCAGGGTCTCGAACCGCAGAGGGGGTTTAAGCGAGAGCAATCTACTCAGACTCTACCACGCGTTTCTGATGAGCCACGTTAACTATGTAGCCTCCGCGTTGCGCTGGTATAAAGGGGATGAGGCCAAAATCGACGCCCTCATGCGCAAAAGCATCAAGCGCGTGCTGGGTTTACCACTCACTACCAGCACCGCGCGTCTCATGCAACTAGGCATGCACAACACCCTATCAGAGGTGATCGAGGCCCAACGAGTGGCTCAGATAATTCGACTATCATCATCGCGAGCGGGGAGACGCATCCTCGAATCCGTTGGATGCGGTCACCAGGAAATCACGGAGCGCAACGTGACCCTATCACCCATGGTCCGAGATACGTTCAAGGTAGATCCCATGCCACGTAACGTCCACCCTCAATACAATGTAGGGCGCCGGGTAGCCAGGGCTCGTTCCCTGTTAAAGGAGTACTGACACAAAAAAAATCCATGTGGTTTTTTCTGCTTTAATAAGTAGTTAATGACCCAGTAATCACGGCACGAGACCTCATTTACTTCAGAGCGCGACAGGTAATTATCTGAAGTCTTTTTTGTAGCGACCAGTCCCAGTTTCGGTTTCAGAGAGCAACGAAACGGTTCACCGGGTGTGTAAACAAAGTGGTCACGTGTTCGCAAAAAGCCATGACGTATGCTCTGCCGCGCAGCCAGCGTGCGGCGCGCCGGTACGCGAGCTTCGTGTTGCTAGTCGTCTGCTACGCCTGCACGTGGTTTGCCATGTCCTCGCCATCATCGTCGTCGTCGTCCAGCGGCGACGATTTCCTGCATGTGGGAGTCGCCGCCGTATTAGACGTGGCCAATCACTTTCAATTTGACCCACTGGAGAGCAGCGACTCGGATATTGCGGCCGGCGACGGCGAGCACTGCAGGACACACACAGTACGATTCGGCGTCCGATCCGACGTGCGGCGCCGCATGCTCCGGCACACGATGAGACACACGGTCCGATTTGGTGTCCGATCCGGCGTCCGACGCGCCGGAACGGCAGCCGGAATCGAGGTGTTGTGCCGTGCCGAAGCGCCGAATCGGACGTCCGGCGTGCGACAAACCGGGCAGATTTTCATCGTCCGACGCGTCCGACAACCGCACCGTCGTCTGGCCGCAGCCAATGACAGCGCGGCTGGCATGTGACGTTCCCTCCACGGAGGCGGCGCTGGCTGGCCGGTTTCTCGCAGTGTTTTTTTTTTTTCCTTGCCTGCTGCAGTTTGTTTCCGACACGAAATAGTTACCAGTTCAGTAAAATTATCTCGACGTGTGCCTGTTATTCAAAGCAACGCCTAGTACACTAGGACTAAGCTACTGGCGAGATCAGGAGACGCGACGCGAGGGCATTTCGCGGGCAGACAGCACACACCGACCGTCTGAGCGAGGCTGCTCGCTTTGCTTTGCACGTTTGCCCTTCGCAACGACTGCGTCGAGTAAACCAATTGTATTTAATTACGGGCGACCTAAGTGTACTGTGTTAATTGTTTTGGCAAACATAAGCGCTCTTCGACGAGCTCGGGTTGGATCGTAAGCGCCGTCGGCCGCGGCGTCTGCCTAGCTAGGCCTACCGGCCCTATCGCTGGCTGTTAGCGGAGTCGTCAGTGGACGACGCGCCGTCGTGAAGTGTTCTGTCACTCGCAGGGGCATAACGTTATTGGCAGTGTTCACGTAAAGCGACGCAGTGTTGTAGAGAGTTGTTTATATTGCGTTTCTCGACGTGGCTCTGAAGTCAAGCTGGAGGGCTGGATCTGGGCGGAGCTTACGCGCCGCTCAATCTTTCGGATGCACGCACCGTGTGTCCCGAATAAGCCGCATGGTAGCCAACGAAAATTCGTGACGTAGCCACATGACGTAGCGTTTTCTTGGCTATTTACAGACCCGGGTGATGTCAATGTCGCGAGGTGCTCTGTTTTACGATTGGCTGCGCGCACGTACTTTAATATTGATTTTAAATATGTTCTAAGCGATATTCGCCGCTGATATTTTACACACGATGTGTGTGTGACCCACTAAATCGATCTCACAAGTTATCTCGACTTCAAATTTTTGTGTCAGTACTCCTTTAAAAGCGGCTGCTGCCACTCCGAATCTGGCATGTTTCGTTGATGCCGCCCAGTACGAGTGCTCTGATCACTATGCCGTAGTTTCGGTTGACTGTAATGGCACTCTCATTAATTCAGCATCCGTGCGGAAGGTTTCTTCAACAGTAGCCGAGCAAGTTGCTATAGCTATAGCACTGAAGGACCCTCTACGTTCCAATATCTTTACAGACTCCAGATCGGCAGCCCGAGCTTTCGCCTCCGGCTCGATCTCAAAGGAGGCGGCGGCCATCCTCGGCAGCGATGGGGCTGCTGGTTTTCATAGCATCAAATGGTTCCCGGCCCATATGGGAATCAACGTACACTCTGAGCTTGTTAACGCCAATGAGTTGGCCCATGACTGTGCGCGAGGTCTTACACACCGCGGCGGTTCAGGTGGACTCACGGGCGGCGACTTAGGGCTGTATAGGGATTCGCTTCTCACCTTCCACGAAGTCTTGACACATTATCAACTTGCTCGGCGGGCCTTTCCGCTACCACACCCTAAACTTAATAGACCACAATCGTTGGCGTTTCGCATGCTTCAGACGGGGTCATTTCCCTCCAGGGGCAGATTCAGTCACTTCGCGCCTAACGTACAACCCCACTGTCCAGACTGTGGGGAGGCGTACTGCTCCTTGTCCCATATGCTCTGGCAATGCCCTGCGATACGCAGCTCATCGCTAACCACTCTAACCGACTGGGAGGCAGCCCTTAAGAGCGGCGACCTCTCAGAGCAACTACGGGCTGTCCAGAGGGCCTGCGACAGGGCGGAGGACCACGATCTTCCGACCCCGACGTGGGTGCGGCCCGCGACGGCTACGGGGACTCCCTGAAAAGGGGGGTACCCTAACGCCGGTTCCTCAGGACCATTAATAAAGTTCTTTGTCTGTCTGTCCCTTTCTCTGGCCAACTGCATTTTCGCCTGGCAGAGTTTTGGACGCTTCCTGGCTAGCAGACGAGAAAAAGAAACTGCGGGGACTCGACGGATTGCAACGAGTTCGCTTGAGTGCAACCTCTTCGGAAAATTTTGTCTCACCGGTGTAGGATACCGAGCATTATGCATATGGTTTTCTGTGGACCAAGCATCACACGTTTTCTTCGATATTCCTTCGGTAGCCACACTAGGTGCCCAAAGTAGGCATTCGATTGTAGCCAACATGCGTTCCTTTGCATTATTCTATTTCGCCGCCCCCCGCCCCACAAAAGAAAAAAAGGAAGACATTGTTGCGGCGAAGCGAATTGTCGCATGGTGAAAGTTCGATTTTGTTACTTCTTTTGCGGAAAGTAATGGGCCACGGGACGCTTCAGTTAATGGACACTCCAAAAGTTGAACAGCTTGATGTCATTAGGTTTTGGCAAATGAAGATGTTTCCCAAAAATAAATTATTTGCCGTATGGCTGCCGTATGCGTTGAACATTTCGTTTCATTGGCCACTGCGAAGCGTTGTAGCCAACTGTGCACAGAAGGACATGAAAGTTACAAAGAAGATCCATGGCCGGGCCAAAGCCACCGTGCAATCACCCTCAACAAAAATGAAAATGTTGTGGTTGCTCAGTGGCCATGGTGCTGGGCTGCTGAGCACGAGTTCGCGGGATCGAATCCCGGTCACGGCGGCTGCATGTCGATGGAGGCGAAATGCGAAAACACCAGTGTACTTAGATTTAGGTGCACGTGAAAGAACCCCAGATGAGGGTGACGACTTTTTGTCTGCAATTGTGACCGGGGATGACTCGTGGTGCCGCTACTACTAGCCTGAAACACTAGGGCAAAGCTTACAGTCGAAACATTTGAATTCACCATTCCCAAGGAAAACAAAGGCCGTCATGTTGACTTCTTTTTAGATCGTTAGGGGTCATTATTGATCGAATTTTCTAAACCTGGAGAAACTCTAAATCGTTTCAGATATTGGGAAAGGTCATATCGGCTGCGTTTCGCAATCAAGAACAAAGGACGGGGAAAATTGAGCATTGGGAACATCTTGCTTCACGACATTGCCCGTTCCCACGTCGCTGATGTGGTTAATACAAAACTGGCAAAGTTCAAGTGGGAAACGCTGCCACATCCCTCATGCAGCCCAGTCCTGTTGCCTTGCGTCTTCCACATTTGGTAAAATTTGAAAAAAAAAAGCTGCTCAAGGGAACCACATTCGTGTCGGAAGATGACGTGTAGTCATTTACAGATTTTTGAGGCAGCAACTCAAGGAGTTTTATGAGACGGGAATCACGCGACTCGTTAGTAGGACAAGTGTCTAAATACTCATGGTGACTACTTTTAAATAAAGTACCCCATTTCTCATATATTTGCATTGGCTCACTTTCATTTGACTCGCCCTCGTATATTTTGCAGAACTCCTGCTTTTTATATGTGCGCTCTGTTCCGACTATAATTTCCGAGCAATTACTCGCAATACACAACCGGTGGCAGCTGCTCCTGCTCAATACATTCTAACAAAGGACAGCGTCATTGAGATTTTCCCCTGGTCGTTGCATATGTACGGTAATGTAAACAAGGTTGTTGAATGACAGATATATATATATATATATATATATATATATATATATATATATATATATATATATATATATATATATATATATATCCCTTGACTAAATTATAAGGGGAGGCCGAGCTGCAAAGTGAGCCCCCCACGAACGAAATTTCTGGCTACGCCACTGGTCCTGAGGGATCAGTCTGGGACTGATGCGGGCCGCTCCCACATCGGTACAGAGAGGCCGGTCATTTCTTTTTAATATTCTGTCTGTGATGATCACGACAAAGAAAACTTCATGTGGCAATGCAAGAACCTCTCCCCTCCCCCTAACCTTTGTAGAATTTTAAGTAGTAGGGAGCTGTGGGAGGCTGCCATGCGCAGCTACAACCCCGAACTTCAGGAAGCTATCCTGAGGTGGGCTGAGCTTCAGGAAGCTATCCTGAGGTGGGCTGAGGTGGTAGAGGAGGCCTACCGCGAGTAGGATAACCTCCCTCGCCTTCTTCCCGCACTTTCTTTCCCTTTAAGATGGGATAAATAAAGTTGTCTCTCTCTCTCTCTAGCAGTTCTGTTCGGCCAACTTGGTCTGGCATTAATTTCAAAAGGCACTGTCACTCACGGATCAGCTTCGCTGGAAATCAGCAAGCGAGCAATGTTCTTGCAATTGAAATCTTTATTACAGACATAAAAAAATTTAATTTATAAGTTTAAGAAATACATACTGATTCGGTCACTTTATTGAACACAAAGATAATGGTGAACAGCGGGAGGGTGAATGGCCACATAGACTGAATATAATGACAAACAGTTCGGCCCCAATCAGCCTCACTGCGACCTCCGTCCAGTATGGTATGCCCTTCTGGCCCCAACTTATCAGCTTCGAGAAGATGCTGCCGCGAACGACTCGTTCTGGCCAGCGGCGGTGGTACCGGGCTGCTGGGGATCCAGCCCTGATCCCATACCTCTCGAAGCCCAGGCCTCGCAAAGTACTCATCAGCTTCGAGAAGATGCTGCCGCGAACTACTCGTTCTGGCCAGCGGCGGTGGTACCGGGCTGCTGGGGATCCAGCCCTGATCCCATACCTCTCGAAGCCCAGGCCTCGCAAAGTAGGTATGCAAGACGGAGGACCAAGCGTTGAACGTCTGCGAATAAAGTTAAAACCACAAAATGCACCGGTGTTCTGCACAGATATTTTGTATCTGCTTGGGAAATAAAAATGGTGGACCAAATGGTCAGGAACGCACAACTCAGGCCCCCAAATTTTTAAAGAACTTAGAAATTCCAGTCGGAACATCAGAAGTAGGTACAGCAGCAGGTAGCGCAAGATTACATGCAGAAAATATGGAAGAATTTAACACTGAGTAGCACAATCGTAAAAGAGAATTACTCTTTGGGACGTATCTTTCCAACAACAATCATCGTCGTCTGTTTTGTCCGTATTGCATTTCTTTAACACTGCGAGCCGGGCACTTGCGCGTCAGGAACGGCATGCGCGTTATCAGCATGATAGAGCATTCTCTACAGGATTGTGGCGAGCGCAGCGTTTTCGAGAAAGGAAACGCACTCAGGACAGATGACGATTATCGTTGTGTGGCAAGATACGACCCAAAGGGTGTTTGTTTAAGAGTGCACGACACGACCGTACGCCTATTTACTAAAGTTCAGCATGAAATTGTGCTTCGTAACCTTTCCTCGTTCCTCACCTTTCCTCACTTCGCCTGTCTGTCACGAGGCGTTATGAAAGCTACCAAACGTTTCCATCTTATACAATCTGTACACACTGTTGATGCATTATTAGGAGGAAAAAAGGAAAAAAAATATTTCCGTTAGCAAGCACTTCACGCTCTCAGCCCTCCACTATTAGTCAAAATTTTTTGGATTCTGCCTACTTCCCCTGGCGGTCATGCGGGTATTCGCAGCAACTGCTGTATTTCCTCTGCTGTTGCAGCCTACCGTTGTGGTTGCCTTTCAGAACCTATACGAGATCGCTTTAGCGATCTTACTTGGCTGAGCATTCATTTGAGGCCGTTTCTAACTTCTGTTACACACCACCGCAGTTTCTGACGAGGCACCGCCACTTAAACGAGGGCGAAGAACCAAAACCCTCCCCACTTCTGCACGACGCGCCGCCCACCCCCCCTTTTATCAGCCAATTTCACGAAAATAAATGTGTCAGAAAAGCAAGGTTATTCGCCTGAGAGCAACGAAAAGTGACCTCCCATGGCCGAAAAGAGTTTCAGTGGGTCGTTCAAAAGAACGATGCGAATCATCACCCGATGCTTACTTCGGTGGTTACGTAAGTTTTATGTCAGTAGCTTGGAATACAATCACAATGGAATAATATAATTAGGTTCCAGGGCTCCTAATCCTATATATGCATCAGTAGACACACCCCCTTCAGAGTCATCACCCAGTGTGATGTGCGTAGTGCGCGAGACGGCGCGAAGGTTGGAAAGGACAAGAAGCAGACAAGTAGTGCGCGCGTCGAGGCGAATTCCGTAAAAAAATTGTGGTGCAGGTTCTTTTCTGCAAAGGTTCAGATGGTTCTCATGAGGCGCAGCCTCTGAGAAACAAACTGGGTACAAAGACATTTGTTAAAAAAACACACACGAAGTTTTCATAAATCTAGAACGAGGAATAAAAAACCATAAAGTAAACACTCAGAGACATCACGGCAAGAAACGCGCTTAGGGCTAGGATGGGTTTAGAAGTACGCGAGTCCAGACTGACCGCGACTGCGAGGGCGCGTACTAGTTTCGACTTGGAGAAGCGTAGGCAGGGTGAGGAGAAGTGTTGGTCTCACCAAAGGTCGGGATGTCGGACCGTTGACCGGGCGACCAGAGCGCGGCATTCTGGCTTGCAGAGGAAAGGCATGCTGCGTTCTGGCCAGGCAGCTGTGCGTGGAACTCGGGCCTGTAGCCCGGCTGCTCTCGTTCTGCCCGCGGGCGCAGGGGTCGCCGACCTCGGGCAGAGGTTAACGATCGAATAGAGTGGCGTCGCACAGGAACGGGTTGGCATGAGGCCCCGGCCGGGCGAAGTCCAGGTGGCTCGGGTCTGGTACACGACGGCCCGTCTTCAACGCCCGCTCTGGTGGCCGGCCTTCTGGCGTCGCTTCCTGGAACTCTTCCCGCGTCTCCTCTCGTCCTGCCAGCGCCCCTGGCTTTTCTGCCGCTCTGGCCGATTCGTCGTTTGCTCATTGGCTGTTTGATGCTCCGTGGTTTCTTCTGATTGGGTTGCATTTTTTCTTTTAGTTTCTTCTTTTGCGCCGCGTGTTCACGTGCGGGACGCTCTTCGACATTGTCGTTTTCTATCCAGCCAGCACGGAATTCGCCTCGGCGCGCACTACTTGTCGTCTGCTTCTTGTCCTCTCCAACCACCGCACCGTGTCGCGCACTACGCACATGACACCCTGTAACTCGACATACCACGCACGACACCACTCAGGCAGGCCACCAAACTGAAGGGTTATGTTCTAGCAGACTATACCCGTTGGATAACTGAGGACACTTGTGCGAACAAGCTGCTGCGCTGCTTGCGTCACCTGTTAATGACGCGTGTTAATTTAATTCTCACTTGTTTATTTCACATCACATGGTTGGCTGTATCATCTCATATTTAAAAGAATATAAAAATGCAGCTGTTCTCTTCCGAGACTGTTAAACATTACTTTAGGTTTCTGCAGATTAATTTTTTCCCACCCTTCTACTTTGCCTCTCTAGGTCAGTGAGCTTGCATTGCAATCGGTCCCCTGAGCTACTAAAGAAGGCAATATCATCAGCGAATCACAAGTCACTAAGGTATTCTGCATTAACTCTTATACCTGATTCTGCCCAATCCAGCTCTCTGAACACCTCCTGTAAACACGCTGTGAATAGCGTTGGAGAGATCATATCTCCCTGCTTGAGGCCCTTCTTTATTGGGATTGTGTTGCCTTCTTTATGGAGGACTACGGTGGCTGTGCAAACGCTATAGATATCTTTCAGTATTTTTAGGTGCGGCTAGTCTACACCCTGATTCCGTAATGTCTGCATGACTGCTGAGGTTTCGACTTAATCAAACGCTTTCTCAATCATTGAAATCTAATCAATGAAAGCTATATATAAGGGTTGGTTATATTCCGCTCATTTCTCTATCAAGTGATTGATAATGTGAATATGGTCTATTGTTGAGTAGCCTTTATGGAATCCTGCCTGGTCCTTTGGTTGACGGAAGTCTAAGGCGTTCCTGATTCTATATACAATTACCTTAATAAATACTTTGTAGGCAACGGACAGTAAGCTGATCGGTCTTTAATTTTTCAGGTCTTTGGCATCCCCTTTCTTGTACATTAGGATTATGTTAGTGTTCTTCCAAGATTCAGATACGCTCGAAGTCATGAGACATCCATATACAGGGTGGCCAGTTTTTCTTGAACAATCTGCCAACTATCGTTCAACAAATCTGCTGTTACGTCATACTCCCCAGCTGCCTTCCCCCATTGCATATCTCCCAAGGCTTTCTTTACTTTTTCCGGCGTTACTTGTGGGATTTCAAATTCCTCTAGACTATTCTCTGTTCTATTAGCGTCGTGGGTGCCACTGGTACTGTATAAATTTCTAAAGAACTCCTCAGCCACTTGAACTTGAGTTGGTGAAGTATGGGAGAGGCCTTTGCCCTGCCGTGGGCGTAACTAGGCTGCTGCTGCGGCTGCTGCTGCTGCTGCTCCTGCTGCTGCTGATGACGATGACTTGTACTTCGGCAAGTTCCTCTTCACCCTTCTTCATGCATGCAATGCTCGGCGCTGTGCCATGGCCTCGAACCCCCAGGCACGCTGATACCGACTTCACCTGCTGTTGTCGCATGGCTTTGACGAGGCCAGCCGTGAGGTGGTCCTCGAGTACGCACTTCATGACGAGCCATGAAAAACGTGAGAAAAGGATCTTAGAACGACAGAAAGCTGAGAAAGTTGGTAATGATTCATTATGCAAAATAGAAGTGAGGCGTGCAGACAGGACACAAAAGTAGAGAAGTAGACAACACGAACGCCAACTATCAACTGAAGGGAGCACTGAGGCGAAAAAAGAACGAAGACACAAAACTCATCTGCGCATGCTCAGGAATGGTAACACCACGTGTCAATCGGGTACACGTGCCGGTCTACGTGAGAGATAACTGTTAAGGCACTTAATCTCTTCCTTATGTAAAGTAATCGATGGCTGACTCGCGCACGCACTTCCACCATTATAGATATGCCATGCCTCTACCATAAGACGCGTATCTTCATTCTTGTGCCTGTACAATATCGCGCATTCATCTAACTCTGGCGTGCAGTTACAATCTCGGCAATGTAGCGAAAGATTAGAAGGCGATCCACCGGTTAACAACATTATATGTTCCATTAGCCTCTGATTGATACACCGTCCTGTTTGCCCTACGTAGAACTGGCCACAGCTAAGGGGAATTTTACAAACCACACCCATACGACAGTCAGTAAAACTGTTGTTCTTATTGTGCTTCACTGGACAAATATCTGTTCGTTTTTGCCTTTTACCCGCTCCTTTTTATTCTGTACGGCAGCGCATATCTTACCTAGCTTATTGGGAGCAGTGAAAGCAACATTAATATCATATCTACTAGCAAGTTTTTTAAGCCTGTGCGACACTGAATGAATATACGGAATAGCCACTACTATTTTTTTTTTGCTATTACTGCTTTCTGTAATCACGTCCGTCCCTCTCGATACCGACTTCTTTAGGCGCTCAGCCACAGTGGCCACCACCACACGAGGATAATCTGCTTCTAATAGGCGCCGGACCTGCGCATTAAAACTGGCGCTCATGTTGTGCATGCAGGATCTGGTGAGGGAAGACTTTAGGCACGACATGGCAATTCCGTTTTTTACTAATTTAGAATGCTTGGATTGAAAGTTTAGAAACGGCTTCGAAGATCTTGGGGAGTACTGCCAACAAACATGATTTTGTTCGAAGATCAAGGAAATGTCAAGAAACTGAATTACGCGTCGCTGAGGAAATTCCTTGGTAAACTTTAGTCCTCCCCCACAAAGTTTAAATTGCTCACTCACTGAGGTAGCAGCGGAATCAAATTCTTCCCTATTGCAGAATCAGGTAATAATCAACGTAACGAAATATCTTGATAACGCTATCACCTAAGGCTTTCTCTAAGCAGTTGTCAACCTTTTTCAGGTAAATGTTGCTAAGAATAGGGGCAACCTTTGAGCCAATACAAATGCCTGATTTCTGCAGAAAAACGCCATTTCTCCACCCAATCACCGTTGACTTCAAGTACATTGAATGAATTTCTGGAAAAGCTCCCGTGGAAACACCGCATCTGTCAATAAAAGCCGACTCTTGCACTTGTTCTTTAATGCACTCATTTACGGAATTTAGCAACCCGTCATGCGGCAAGGAATAATACAGGTCTTCGATATCCATACTAAAAGGTGTACAGTCACCAGGATTTTCCTCTCTCAAATACTGATCTAGTGCCTGAGAATTACGTAGGCAAAAGGCGTCTGAAAAAACTAGTGAAGCTAGGCAGTTCTGTAGGTAACTAGCGACACAGACCTGCCACGTCCCTTTCTTTGACACTATAGCACGAAAAGGAATTTCTTGTTTATGGGTCTTGGCCGAGAAAAACAGTTCTAAGGTGAGGGATTTAGCTTTCTTGATATTACAGACAAGCCTATCAATATTATGTCTTGACAAGAGGTCAACCGCACGTTGCTTAACTACCGAAGGCTTGAGTTTTACTGGCTGCAAGGCATGGCATATCTATAATGGTGGAAGTGCGTGCGTGAGTCAGCCTTCGATTACTTTACATAAGGAAGAGATTAAGTGCCTTAACAGTTATCTCTCACGTAGACCGGCACGTGTACCCGATTGACACGTGGTGTTACCATTCCTGAGCATGCGCAGATGAGTTTTGTGTCTTCGTTCTTTTTTCGCCTCAGTGCTCCCTTCAGTTGATAGCTCGCGTTCGTGTTGTCTACTTCCCTACTCTAATTGTGTCCTGTCTGCACGCCTCACTTCTATTTTGCATAATGTGAGAAAAGGTGATGGCCGGGGATGGAAGTGACAGCTGCACTGTCTTGGTCTGTCACCAATTTCAAAAGACATTGTCTCCCATGGGTCAGCTTCGCTGGGATTCAACCACGAAAGTAATGTTCTTCCAATTTACAGCTTTATTACAGATACGAAACGACTATAAGTTATTAGGTTTGAAAGAAAACATACTGATTGTGTAATGTTATCGAACATGGTCAGCGGTCAACAGCGGCATCCAGGTTGATCACGGCAATCTTGAATAACATCTCAGCCATTTCCGAGGCCATGACAATTATTGCCATTTTCGTCCAGTATGGTATGCCGGTTCGGCCCCATCGCGTCATCGTCGCGAAGATGCTGCCCCGAACGACTCGTTCCGGCCAGCGCCGGTGGAACCGAGCTGCTGCGGATCCAGGTCGGATTCCATAGGGCTCGAAGCCCAGGCCCCGCAAAAGCCGATATGCTTGTCGAAGGGCCACGCGTTCGGCGTCTGCGAATAAAGTTGAAACCAGCCTAAGATCCACCGGTGTACTGCACGGATATGTTGTGTATGCTTGGGAAATGAAACGGCTAAACCAAGGGTCAAAAATGCACTAATTGGGCTCCCGCATTAATTGACAAAGAATTGATTACATCGTTGTCCTTCACGCTGATTAAGGACAAAAGTAGAAATATCAGTCGGAACATCAGGAAGAGTTACAGCAGCAGGTAGCGCAATATAGCGCGCTGGAAATATGGAAAGACCTAACAGTGTGAGTGGCACTCTTACGCTGTAAGAAAAGTTTACAGCCTTTGGGTCGTATCTTGCCACACAATGACCGTCATCTGTCTTTTCTGCATTTCTTTAACGCTACGAGGCCGGTACTTCCGATTCAGGAACGGCATGCGCGTTATCAGCATGACAGAGCATTCTCGTCAAGAAAGTGGTGAGCGCAGCGTTTTCAAGAAAAGAAACGCAAGCAAGACCGATGACGATTATTGTTGCCTGGCATGACGCGATCCAAAGGGCGTACAATTTTTGAAGAGTGCACGACACGATCGTACGCTCATTAACAAAAGTTCCGTATCACCGTGAGACAGAAATAGTGCTTTGTAACATTTCCTCCTTGGATGATGTTTGTTTTTCGTGGCTTCGGGCTTTGTTGTCTTCGACAACTGCTTTAAGCTCAGGGTACGAATCCTCAACTGACAACACTAGAACCTGCCCTAACTGGCCGGAGGTGCTATAGCCTGAAGCGATTATATCTAGTCCTATTTCTTTTCTGTCGGTAGGAGTCCACGATTTGTCAAAAAGTTCTCGCGCCACGCTCACTTCGCCTGTCTGTCACGAGGCGTTATGAAAGCTACCAAATGTTTAGATCTTATACGATCTGTGCACACTGTTGATGCATTATTAGGAGGAAAAGAGGAAAAAAATATTTCCATTTTCAAGCAATTGATGCTCTCAGCCCTCCACTATAAGTAAAAAATTTTCGGATTCTGCCTACTTCCCCTGGCGGTCATGCCACATGCCAAAACTGAGAACGCTCACTACAGCCAAGCGACGTGTATGTACCAAATATATATCATTATGCCATAACCAGAAATTTATTCGCTCCAATAGGTATATGTGGCTGCACACTGATCGCTCGGGCACTGAGTGTTCGGAGCATCCGGCGTAATTTTCTTTCTCTGCTATTGCAGCCTACCATTGTGGTTGCCTTTCAGAACGTATACAACATCGCTCTAGCGATTGTTCTTGGCTGAGCATTCGTTTTAGCGCCGTTTCTAACGTTCGGTTACACACTACCGCAGTTTCCGACGAGCCACCACCAGCTAAACGAGGGGAAGCCCACCAATCGAGGGCGAGGAACCGAAACCCTCTCCAATTCTGCACGACCCCCCCCCCCTCCCCTTCCTGTCAGCCAATTTCAGGAAAATAAACATGTCAAGAAAGCAAGGTTATTCGCCTTGAGAGCAACCAAAAGTGACCACCACCCGATGTCGGCAGTTACGTAGGTTTGATGTCAGGAGCTTGGAATACCATCAAAATGGAACTGTATTCTTAAGTTAAGGGATCCGAGATCCTATATATGCATCAGTGGACATACACCACATTCAGAGTCATCACCCTGTACCTCGAGATACCAAGCACGACACCACTCAGACAGGCCACCAAATTGAAGCGTAATGTACTAGAAGACTATACGCGTTGGACAACGAAAGACACTTGTGCGGACACGCTGCTGTACTGCTTGCGTCACTTGTTATAGGAATGTGTTAATTTGATTGTCACTTGTTCATTTCACACCACATGGGTGGTTGTATAACCCTATATTTAAAAGAATGTAAACATGTAGCATAACGTGTAGGTATGACTGAACCTTGGCACGGGTCCGTGGAAAACAAAATTCAGGATAGTATTCGGGCCAAGCGGCATGCCTGTAACTGCGTACAAGGAGCGGCCCAAGTTCGTGGTAGCTCCCCTGTATAACACAAACGGCAAAAGCTACAAGGATCTTGTATATGACTGCATTACTGCACTGCATGGGGCTTGGTTTGATTCATAGTGGGGGAAGCGTTGTCAATTAAGCGCGCCATTGCACATCGAGCCCTCAGGTGAACCCTCACACACTCCTGCCATCATGATATTTGCCGAAGCTATAATAGCCAAGTCCATCACCTTAAAGCAAGCGGCTACCCGAAGACCTACTTTCTCCTTTATAAAAGTTGTCTCTCAGGAAATAAAGAAACCAGATTTTCCAGCTATAAGGCACTGCCTGAACTCGGCAAATCAAAGCTAGACCTTAACGCATGCATGCACGAGGTTTTCCACGCAATAAACATAAAAACTACAGAGCGTGCTGGTGTTGTATTCTCGGCCTCGAAAAAACTAGACTTCGGCAAGAAAAGTGAACGCCAGCCACCCCTACAAATGTTCCAAGAGAAAAAATCGCGCCTCGCGCCCGCTGTAGTGCAACAAGAAAGTCGTCTACCAAATCGCCAGCCTTTGAGGCAGAACGTATATTGGCCAAACAGGAATGTGTCTCAACGCACTGTTGCGGGAACATGTCTACAACGTTAAAATCAAGACTGTGAGAGATCTCACTATCCAGTGCGCCAATAGCAGGTGCAAGCCAGTTCCTGCAGATGTTGAGGTCTTGCGCCGATAGTGAAACGATCGAGCACGTAAAATCACTGAAGCCTTCACAATGATGCTCAGAGGTCTGTTATGCGTTAGCTCCCTTTCACTCGTCCTCATCTATAAGGAATAGAAATACCTACATAAATAGTCATTATATGTATGTATGTTTTCACCTTTAGACCCATGCGTGACTGGAATGATAACCCCTCCCCCGTTTTGTTTCCCACCCCCTTTCGCCCTCGCATTTGAAGCTATATATTTGTGCACGCAAAATAAAGCAATCGATGGCAGTCAGCGCTCGTTCTGTTTTCTTCCTTCGGTTCATAATTTCAGCTCTGTTTATCTACCATGGATGCAAAGCAAAGAGTTCGCCTTCAGACCCTTTTTTTATTAAAATTACTTCTCTCCAAGTAGGCTTACTTCACATGTGTGTGTGCTCGCCCGTGTTACCTTGCTTGATACATTCTCCCAAATTGCGCCTGCGGCAGCATGCCAAGCCTTTCGCTAATCTAACCATTCTTGTTAAGGTCAAGACATTTTCTTTGTCACTGTCTCGAGCACCTTTAGATGTAATAAATATCTACTCTGAAAAATATTCCTCCCCCTGTTTTTCATCGCATAGCAGAAACTCTCAACTAAAAGAATGGATGGCTGGATTGATGTATTTATTTATTTATTTATTTAAAAATACGTTAGAGGCCTCAAAGTGAGGCATTGGGTAAAGGGGGCAGTACATAGAAAATGCATAGAATACAAGACATCTATAAACCGTATCTGTTTACAACCTACAACCGAGAGTGCATACGAGATGAAAAAAGAATTATTTATTTCACGATTCACATTATGGAAAAGAAGAAAACATAATATAATAACAAGGAATAAATCACACAGATTGTTTTCAGTGAAGTCGTGTAATTAACAATATCACAGTTTTAAACAGTAATAATGAAAAACAATGACAGAAAAGTTACGGACGCGACATTCCAACGGAATGGTAAACATAGGGACGTAACGGTAATAATGCGACAATAAGATGTAAAAGATAGTGCAAGTATAGAAAGCATTGTGCAACAAACATAAAACTTCTCATTTATTTAGTCATGAATTCAGTCAACGCATCACAGAATGAATCGTAGTTGGACTGGCATGCGATGCTGTCCGGGAGAAAATTCCATATTCTGATAGCACAAGGAAGAGCAGCGTAATGGAATGCTTTTGTAGACCCGTAAAGGGGGGCATAGCTGAAATGATTGTGAAGCCTATGTGACGTGGAGTAGGGTCGTTTCAAGCATGCGGGTGTTCGAGTGGAGTGAAGGAATGTGTAGCCTATGTAATGGGTGTCGCTTTTGAAACGGGGTGGTGGGTTGTTTGCACCAGCAACCTCTTGCTATTATACTGCCTAATGTCCTGCCTAATTTAGGAAAGAAAAAAACAAAGAAAAAAACACTATGAACCCCCACAGGCAAACTTTCTGACCACATATTCCGAACTATGCTTTTGTACGTCTCCGTTTTTTATCGTTTCCCATCTTTTCTTCCACCAATCTTCCAATCGCCTCCTACTAATCTCTAGTGCGTACGTGTTTACTTTTCCCCTGCTCTCGCCATAGAGTTTCTCACTATAACGCCTAGAGGGAAATCTGGCGCCACCGTCTATGGGAGTTTCTTAAGGAGCGCCGTGCCGTCATGCGAATGACGGTATATTGTTAGATACGGGACCTTTTCCTGAGCCTCCTTCGAGTTCACCTGAGCACATCGAATCGCGTCACACCTAATTAAGGAGCGCAGAAGCACATCTACCACGTTCCCGAAGTGCGGCACGTCCAAACAAGTTCGCGGCCCCCACCTCGTGCGCCGCATGTGGAGCTGTTGTCCCACTGCTTGACTCTTCCCGAAAGTGTAGAGGGAGCCTGGCACTGTTCCAGGTAACGTGGGTCCCGAGCAAAGCTGCTTTGCGGCTCTGAATGGTCGCTCGAGAACAAACCGCCTGCCCGAGCTGTGCGCTTGCAAGCCGCGAGGCAAGACGGCTGTAATGCACCGTGAAACCTTGGCAGCAACCGCCCCATCCGCCTTTGTGACGACAGTTGCAGAACAGGAAGGCAATACCGCAGAGAAGTACTCCCTCGGACAGGTGGAGACAATGGAGCGATCCTCTGCGCCGGGTGTGACTTACATTCGCACGGGCGCCTACCATTGGCCGAAAATGACGCCACCCGAGCGGGCTCGCCGATTGGCCGAAAATGATGACACCTGAGCGGGCTCGACGAGTGGCCGAACGGGACGTGACTTCGAGACACCAAAGGGGTTAAAAGCCAGAGACCGGGAGCAGCAAGGGAGCATTCCTTCATTCATCTCTCTCTAGCTTCTTGCCACGGGCCGCAGAGTCCGAGTTGCATTATGACTTTTAATTTATTTGTACTCTCACGGTAAATAATGTAAATAAACCTCCAGTTTTCATCTCAAAGTCCTCCTCAAGCCAACTCCCGCACTCAATGGCAAGGTCCAAAATCTGGGGGACAGCAATTGGGATTGTCCTCTAGATGCAACGATATGTGTCTGCGAGGCTTGTGTTGGCTGGTGTTTTAAGAGGCTTGGTCTAAAACGTGCATATGGCTACACAAATAACGCGTTCCTAAAGTAAAATCATCATAAAATGTTTCCATTCACGCATATCACATCTTCCAGTGAAGTTTACTCACCTACAATGCATAATCAAGTGAAGAAAAGCAAGAAGAGAAAACAAACTGTTCAGAAGTGAGCGCGAATCTTGTCGTCTGTCTTACAGCTTTAGCGGCCCGCCGTTAATTTTTACGCTTCATATAATTGTACCTGAAACAACCAGTTCTCATAGTTAAACAAAACATCTTTTTGAGTAATAATAATGTTAAGACGGCTTCTTATGTGCTCTTTTACCAGAATATAATTTTTATGGCAGACAGAATGGTGCTTGCCTGGCTGTCAGAGAACGATGGAAATCCGAAGTCACAATATACCGACATTTCCAAGCATACCACAGCACAGCAGCGCCTGATTTCCCTCTTGGTAATATAGTGAGAAATGTTATGGCTCTAGCTGTACCCCAGGGGCTTCAGGGAGGCCAGCGATGCCTAAATCGACCGCTGCGCAGATGTCTTCACGTTCTAATAAAACATGCTCAATCGTTTCCGTCGCTTTACCGCAGCAGGCATATGCTTCTTCTTCCTTCTTGTATCTTGCTTTATAGGTGCGTGTTCTAAGGCACCCTGATCTCGCTTCGAAAAGTAATGAGCTTCCCATTGAGTTATCCTAAATTGTTTCTTTCCTGATTTTGTATTTTGCTCTTAAGTAGTTACTCATGGTAGGTTTCTTTTCCATTGCCACCACAAGGAGATTATTTCAGCCTCTCTGACTTTCCGCTTGACGCTCTTTGTTGCTGTCTTGCCCACCCTTAGCGCCGCATACTTGCTGGCATGCTTCGTGGTTCTTTTCCTGCGCTGCGAATCAATGTTTTTCCTGTAAAGACGCCTAAACACTCTCCCAGCCCATTTACTTTTTTCCATATTCCTCAGTTGTTCTTCAGAATCAATTTTACTGTGAACATCTCTCACTTCGAAAATAGTCTAGCCCGTATCCCCCTGCCCAGCTTCACTTGTAGTCGTTCCGTGAGCGCCCAATGCAAGGAGACACACTGACCTTTGGTTCACATCGAGTCCTGATTGTACCCCTGCTTTCAAGCAAACAGCCGCATTTCCAAGAGGAAGCCCTGGAACTATTGCAGCTTTCCACATACCTCGGAGCACCTTGAAAATATTGTATCCCCATTGCGCTCTGTGCTTCATTATGGCTGCATCTCTCTTCCCCGTTACTGTTATTGTTTTTCCCTGTGTTTCCATATATCTATTGCCTTCGTTTATCCATATACCAAGGTATTTATATTCTCTTACCCGAGGTATTTCCGGGCCCTCTATTGCGACTATCTGTTCACTGTTTTCATTGATTACCAGAACACGTGATTTTCTAACACTAAACATCAAACCTAAATTGTTGCCTTCCATGTCCCCAGATATTAGCCAGACGTTGCAAATCACTTTGCTTGTTAGCTAGCAACACAATGTCGTCCGCTCAAGATAAACCTGGAAGCTGCTGCTCTACTACTTTACCCGCCTGTCTGCATGAGCGATTAAACCCGATGTTACTTTTCTCTAGCGCCCTCTCCATCCTCACCATGTATATAATAAGCCGCAGTGGGGATTAAGGGCACCCCTGCCTCCGTCCTTTGTTGATATCAACTTTCTCCTCGCTCCTCATGCCTTCCCATTCAACGCAAACGGTATTTTCTTGGTAAATCTCTCACAAAAGCTGTAAAAAATCGTCACCTAAGCCTTCCCCTTCCAGAATATTGTTACGTAACACTTTTTGCGATGACAAAGAGGCGAGCAGGGTGAAGACGATGACGACGATTAGAGGCTAGCGCGGGCTGTTGCCTCTTGGCCAAGTGCGGCGTATTTCCTTGTAAATATACTTGTAAATAGCTTTTCGTCTGCGTCTTGCTGCGCAGCATATCTGGTGGAGGTGGATGTTCCCTGTTCCTCGTCACGGAGCTTCGCAGGAGACGGTACGTCGTGCCTTGCTTCATGGCTACCGGCGTCGACAACTCGACTGCGCCGGCTCCGACCCCTGCTGCCACTTCGATGACCTAGATCACTCTCCCCGCTCCCCGTGATCCTGGCGTATTCTCTGGTAAAGACAGGGAAGACGTCGAGGACTGGATGAGCCTGTACGAACACGCCACCGCAATAACTGGTGGGACCCTACTATCATGCTCGCCAACCTAGTCTTTTACCTCGGCGATGAGCTCACCAGTTGGGATTCGCTTAAGCAGAAACTCCGAGACTTCTTCGGCAACCCCTACGGTCACCAACTTGTAGCGCAAAAGGCGTTTTCCGGCCGTGTGCACACGTCAACAGAGCCCTATGTCACGTACATTCAGGACGTCTTGGCTCTGTGCCGCAAAGTTGACGCACACATGACTGAGTTGGACATGGTTTCCCACATCCTCAAAGTTATCGCCGATGACGCCTTCAGCTTGCTCGTTTTCACCAACGTGCCGACGGTGGATGCAGTTAGAAAACAGTGCCGCCGCCTGGAACTCGCTAAAAGGCGACGTATCGACCAGCCGTTTGCCCGTCTGCCCAACACCCCAGCGACGTCTTCCTGTGCCGACGCTCCTCGTCCCAACAACACTGGTGATATTACCAGAATTGTCCGGCGTGAGATCGAGGCCGCCTATCCGGCTGCCTTCGACTCCAGCCTCTCCCACGCACCTGCAGTGACGGTTTCCCTGATCCAGGCAGTTGTCCGCCAGGAGTTCGCAAACATGGGTCTTCACACCATCTGCTCGGCCCATCGCCCTGATACCCACCCGGCTTCTACGATCCCGCCCCGTCTCGCGTCTTCTTACCTATCACGCTTCCGCAACCCGTCTGAATGGCGCACTGCTGACGACAAGCCCATTTGTTTTCACTGCCATCGAATCCGGCACATTTCTTGGCACTGTCGCAGTCGCTGGAGCTCCCTGACCCGGTCTACTTATACTGCCTACTCTCGCCCTCCAGGTGGCCCTTCTCGTCCCTATGCCGCCAGCTCCGATAATTCTCCTGCGTCGAACCACCCCTGTTCTCGTTCACCTTCGCCCCAACGACGACCCCCAGCCCCGTCGCTCCTATTCGCCGACTCCCTTCGGACGCTGCTCCCAACCGGAAAACTAGACGATGCAGCGCCTCGTGGTGACGCTGCATTGCTCCCCACGCCGCCAAATCCTATACTCACTTTGCCCGCTCATCTGAAGCTTCTCTTATAGACACTGGGGCGAATTTGTCGGTAATGAGCACTGACCTTCGTAACCGGCTAAGGAAAATAATCACACCCGCCACGACGCAAGTTGTCCGTGTCGCCGATGGCGGAACAGCCCCCTTAATTGGTTTGTGTGCCACCCGCGTCTCCTTCGCCGATCGCTCCACTATCGTGCTATTCAGTCATCGCCCACTGTCCCCACGACATCATCATCGGCTTAGGCTTCCTCTCCGCACATTCTGCTCTCATCGATTGTTGCGCCAGTACTTTCCGCCTTGACCTGCCTGTTCTAGATCTCTCTGGACCACACCCCAGTTCCTATGTTCCATCGACTTCGTTCGCTTGCCACCTTCGGCACTGGCTTACGTTGACTTCCTGTCATCCCCACCAGTCCCCGACGGTCACTACACCGCGGTTCCTATGCAAGATGAACTCCCTACACATGGGATCACAGTACCTCATACAGTTTTATCTATTACGGCGAATTGCGTCTGCCTGTCAGTGGTAAATTTGGGCTTCACGACACAAGTGCTCCCACGCGGGATCTCTCTGGCCCAGCTTGCTCATTCGAGGATCTTCCTAAGTTACAATACCCCACAACATGTTGCGGTCTACCTTGTCATTCCCTCCTGTGATGTCTAAAAAAGCCACATACAACGGTCTGCTTTCTACTCTTTACATTGCCATACACTGAGTAAGAACACATAAGTTATCATTCAAACGCCTACCTATTCTAAGGCCATTATGAAGTTCTCCCAAAAATACCACTATTCTCTGCCCATGCTTGCAGCTTTAATTTGGTTACCTGCAGTGGTTGCCTGTATATCAGCAATGTAATGGTCAGCGGTCTATAAGAGTGAATTATGTCTTCCTCCCCCTTAACTTTATAGACCAAATTCATTCTACTTTGTCGCCAACTGTCTGGTATTCGTCCATATTTAAAAAAATTTACACTGTTTTGACCAGAGCTTCCTTACCTTTTGGTCCTAGTTCATTAATCAACATAACGGGAACCTCGTCTACCTCTGTGGCTGTGCGCTTATCAATTTTCTTTTCGGCTTTCTTCCAGTTGAAATTTGTCAGCACCAGCTCCTTTTCCACCTGGGTCTATTTCACGCTCTTTTTTTCTTCAAATACAACTTTGTCGTCGCCTTTAAATATTTCGGCTGTAATTGTTCGGATGGTATTTATTGCCGCTTCCCCTTTCAGTTTGTTTCTATCTTCGTCTAGGATACGTTGTTGTATTGTTGTTGAGTTCCTGCCTAATGATTTTATGTGGTTCCAAAATATTCTAGGCGCGGCCTTCCTTTTTCTCACACATTTCTGACAACGAACGTTCACTTTCACCTTTTATATTTGCTTGCACCAGTATTTGAACAATAGACTTTTTCTCTTGGTATATTTCCCATTTACTGGCTAGTTCATGCTGTGGAAACTGCACCTTCTTTGCCTGCCTGTGCTCTCGGAATGCTTTCTGTCGTTCGGCGATCGCTTCTCGTATATCCCTCTTCAACCAGCTATTCGGTTTATTTTTTTCGTTTCCAACGCGCATGTTGTTTCTCTTTCCGTATTTGTGTCGTTATTACACGTAGAAGCTCACTATATTCCCACTCTTCATTTGGTCATTTGCCAAGTTCTTCCTCGACTCCAGTGACTACATTTGCTATTTCTTCAGCGTTCAAATTTGGAATGGCCGTTTTACACTCCTTGCTCTCTTTCCCAACTGCATATCCCATTTTCAAAACGCGTTTATGGTCACTCCAAATGCTGCTATACCCTTCCTCATCAATGACCATTTCTCTCAACTTATCAAGGATTCCTTTTGTCATCAAACAGTAATCAACGGTTGATTGCCGGTTTCCCACTTTCCACGTGATCTGTCCTTCACACTTAGGCCCTGTATTCACGATAACGAGGTTATGTTGCTCACAAAGGTCTAGCATTGACTTCCCGTTGTTGACGGTAGAGCCGTCTAAATCCTGTATGTGGGCATTCACCTCACCAAATAGGATAATTTCAGCATCATTCCCGAAACCCTTAATATAAGCGCTTACGCATTCCACTAACTCTTTATTCTCTTTTCCATTGAGCGCCTTGACGGATGACCATTCCGACTCCCCCTCCCTTTCTTTTTGTCTTAGTTCTCTTACACCCTTCCCAAACATATTTCTCAATCATAGGCGGCTCTTTCGGGTCTCTAAGGTGCGTTTCTGTAACCACATACACCCCTATTTGTTGTTTATTTAACTGCTCCTCAATCTCGGCCCATTTTTTCTTTCTTCTGCCGCCCTGCATGTTTATGCAGAATACTGCATGGCGAGCTCTCTTTCTTGCTTTCCTCCTTTTTTCTCTTATGGACGGCGATACGATTCTCAGGTTCCCTTACGGGAACTTCTTCATTACTACCAACTCTGCCCTCCTGATGGCCGGTGGGCCCCGTAAAAAAGCAACAGCGCGACCAGCTGGTCGCCAGCGCACTTCTCGTGCAAGCCTGTAATTCAAGTGGATCCCGTCTCGTTGAAAACCACCACGCCTCCTCACTTCCCTGTTTACTTCGAAAACCTCGAAGCCTTTCTCTCGGCTCAGTTTCCATATTTATATTCTCGAAAAATTTCGATGTCTGTGCCACCATCTATTGACGCGGTCATACGAACCCGTAAATGCGGTTGTTTCAAGCACAGCGGCACCGAATTCAGAAAACCTTTCGGTCGGAACTGCATTTCATTTATGGCCATTGACATGCGCTATTTTGTCCGTCATCACATTTGGCTCGTATCTGCTTGAGCCAACGCTTTTCAGCAAGAACTTTTTTGTTATTGCGGGCATTGATGGGCGTCATTGTCAGGATACTTTCTGCTTAAAAATTGAGTCATCAGGTAATAGCCTAGAAGAAAGGGGGTTGATCGAGGGGCCCGAATTTTATTACTCAAATCATAACAAGTGAACAAACACTGACACGAAGGACAAGATAGGGGAAATTACTCGTGCTGAATAATGGAATAAAAAAACGATAAATAATGGCAATGAAGGTGGATGAAAAAACAACTTGCCGCATGTGGGGAACGATCCCACAACCTTCGCATTTCGCGTGCGATGCTCTATCAATTGAAAGTGAAGCTTGTGGGATCGTACCCCACCTGCGGCAAGTTGTTTTTTTCATCCACTTTCATTTCCATTTATTTATCGCTTCTTTATTTCATTAATTAAGCAGAAGTAATTTCTCCTATGTTGTCCTTGGTGTCACTGTTTGTTGGTTTCTTATGATATGACTAATAAAAATCGGGCCCTTTGTTTAACGCCCTTTCGTCTCGTTCATTACATAACGAGGGTCTCCAATCCGGCAACATTGATGCCTTCAGGTAGCATGTGGGGGGTTATTGACCGGCTGCCTTCCCCCAAAAAGATCACGTTCTTGTGATGCCTGCGGTGGAAAGAATGTTCCCCATGCACCGCCAAAGTCTGAGTGGTGGCATTGGCTAATACTCCCACGGTTCTACTAGGAAACATAAATTCCCAAGAAAGTGAACGGAGAAACGGCGCCGCGTTAGCTCACTTGGTAAAGCATCGCACGCGAAATGCGAAGGTTGTGGGATCGTTCCCCACCTGCTCAAGTTCTTTTTTCATTCACATTCACTTCCTTGAAGTTATCGTTTCTTTATTACATTATTTAGCACAAGTAATTTCCCCAGTGTTGTCCTTGGTGTCAGTGTTTGTTGGCTTCTTAAGATAGATAGAAGAATAGGTTACATGTGATGTGCTCAGTGTAAATGCTAGCGTAGGTGACAAAAGAACAGATATGCTTACAAGTCCTGATGACGATGAGAAGAATCTCAAGGATCCACGTGTCCTGCAAAATATAAAGTACAATATTTGCTTTAGATGATGCCTCTCGACTTGATTTGCGATTACCAGGTTAATGAATTGCATTCCACTTATGCAGTAAAATTGCTTTGAAGGAATTGGTGTGTTTCAGAAACTCAATAAATGAATCTACAGACCTTATTTTCCGCGTTTCCTGTAGAAATACATTTAACGCAAGAGTCAAAGAGCTTTAGACGGCCTGTGGGGTCCAGGACCTGATTAAGTTTGCAATGTTACTTTTGTGAAACAATATTACAGCGGAATAAGCAGAGTTAGAAGAAAGAAAACGTTTCAAAGAGGGCTAAATATAGAAGCCTGAATTAGGTCATCAGTCTGTTATACTTCTTTCCTTGAGGAGCTAAGCAGTTTTAAGTGAAGAACTCCTCAACTTCGACCTTGTCTAAAGTTTTGTTTGATTTAGGATTAATATTGCAAGAAAAATCAACGCAATGCTTATAATGATTGGTAAAACGAAATGCTCACTTTAATATAAACTTTCAACTAAAACAAATAGAGTATTCCAGTGTTCACGAACGCTTAGACGTTCACGAATGCTTTGAAATTTAAATCTTACAATTAAGGATATATGTTAGCATGTTCCATTTCAAAATACTGCTAAACGAGTTATCCTTGTACGGAAATCTAAAAAAGTTGTCAATATGAATCCCACGCACATCTTGGAATCTACCTTAAGCGAAGCTGTCTGCAATCATTTTAATTAAATGCTTTGCGAAGCCACACTTGTTGCGTGAGGTTGAATTTTATGTATAACTCATGTATTTGTTACAAATTCCGCTCTAATTCAAAAATAAATGGGTAGTGGATACAGCGTTCACTTGCAGGCTAGCGTAATGTTCTTGTAGGTGAGCGGGGTGTTCTAAGTAAACGGGTATGTGCCGAGAAGTCTGAAACCATACAGGGAACCATGTCAATTCTTATTTATCGTTTCAGTGCCGCTTACAAACACGTGACCAACCAGTCGCCCCCAAAACTTCCCCCGTGCGAATGGTCAGAGTTCCCACTGAGTCTATCCACTGAGTTATCCTTTGTAAATTTCATTTGTTTTGTAAATGTTCTTGTGTTCTTTCTTCGCTCCGCTGGTGTGGGAGATAACTCCCACTGCGCATATTGGTGAGATGCTAACACGAAACCCGGAGCAAAAGAGCCTATTTACACATCCTACACCTGCGCGACACTAATGTTACTATCTAAGGCAATCACCTAATAGCTCATTATCGGTTATACACTGTCGCTGAAATCAGCTGTCCTTACAAACAACCGTAACCGCTTTGCGAGGAAATACATGTCTTATGCTGGCTCGTGGATCATCTCCATCGCCTAACGCGCTTTCGCACTTGCTGTCACAACCCCGGCAGTGAGGCCAAGAGAAGTTCTGCTAAATGCAGGCAAAATTTGCCGGCTGTCGGCATAATAGCCACGCCCACGACTTAAAGGAATTAAAAAATTGCAATGCCGAGCGGGATATGTCGTACCACACTTTGAGCCGAATTCACAAAACTTCCCCTTCATAAGTGCTCTTTGTGGTTCGCCGGTGGTCAGGACTATTAATAAGTTTAGCATCCCTCTTCATGGCTATTTTCTCTTCAGAATTTCTAGTCTTAAGAGCTTTTAGTGAATATGCTTACTGAAGACGTTGCAACATCGTTCTTGCGGCAGCAAAAACGTCTTTAAGATAAACTCAAGCCAGGCGCATGCTCAAGTTTTTCAAAGAGGATCATATCTGGAGCGGCTTCATCAAGCTGCTTACTTATGCATTTGTTCCTCTTGCCCCTGTTGACAAAAAGCTTGTCAGCTGGGGTTTTTCGTTATAACTAATTGTAGCCAACCATGACGCTGAACATTTTCTTCGTGATCACTACCGGTCAAATAGCAAAGAGCCCTTCAAAGAGAGAAGCTTCGTGGATTCGACCTGTGCTTCACACAGAATAAGCATGAAACCTTGGTTGGACGTTTCAAGAAAAAAGCAATGATCAGACGTTCTCGCTTGTCCACATTGCGATCCATGTAGGGAGGACGCCGCACCAATGCTTCGAAGCGTAAAAGTGGTGTCACATACCTCCATGTCTCTCTTCTTCACTCGGGTTGCCGATGGGCGAGCTGTAGCTGCTTGCTTCTTGTTGATGATGATGATGATAGCCTCATATTATGGCTCATACCCACACTGGGGGATTGGCCAAGAATTGCGTGCTGAAACGTTCACCTATTTTTTTGAAGTGCCACTTATTCGATGATAAAAAAATATATATATATAACGAAAGAGAGATAAGAAAACATACAAAAACCAATAAAATACAAGACAAAAGTTAAAAATTTATTCGTTTTGTTGACGTTATGTAACTGCAAACGGCATCAAATATGTCCCTGTGGCTGACCCCTATAACTGACGCACCGAAAGATAGTATGGTTTCTGGTGATAACATTAACCCTAATTTTGCGAACGGAAGTTCTAGATGTCTTTTTCTTAACAATTTGTATCGTCGACATGCCAAAAAATAATGATCTAGTGATTCTGTTTCTTGACAGTATGGACACAGAGGTGATAGCGTCAGACCAGTCCTGTGTAAATATAGGTTTAATGGAGGGACACGGCAGCGTAATCTCGTGACCGCTACTTCTGATTGTCTTGATGGACACCACTGGATTTTCCACGGAAATTTGAGGTGCTGATATTCTGTCCATGTTGTTATTGATTCACTGACATCTCTATGAATTGAATATTTTCTATATCTGATTGCTGTTATGTGGGCCACCAAAGGAAGAACCTGCATTATTGGTCCACTCAGGGATGCTCGCGCTAATGCATCTGCCATTTCATTTAAATGTAAGCCACAATGTCCAGGTACCCATAATAGTTTTAGAGAATTCAACTGCGGAGGAACTAATGTTAGAAACGTCTTTATTGGTGGCGAATTGGGTGAAGCCGTAAGCGAAGTACAGACCGAAAGGGAATCTGTTATTATAACCGCACTTATTGAGTTCGACGGTAGTTTCCGAAGCGCTAATAGAATTGCTAAAAGCTCGGCTTCAAAAACAGGTGTGAAGTCTGGCAGTCTCAGGGAGAATGACCAGCCAAGCGGAAGCGAGAAGATGCCTACGCCCGCCTTTTCGTTGTTCACTGAAGCGTCCGTAGCTAATATGTTATTTGTTTGCACGTGTGCTAGGTAATCTTGCAACAGGTTATTTAAAAAAGTGGCTGATTGAAACTTAGAGTTTGGGGGGAAAATGTCATCAAAATCTATCTTAATATTCTGATGTGATTCGGTTGACGGAATTACCTCTCGAATGTTCACATTCAGGCTATCTAATTGTTTTTGAACAAATATGATCTGTGGAGTGTGAAATCGAGGCCAATGAGCAAGGAAGAAGGAATTTGGGTCATTAATGAATGCGTATTCAGATCGTCTAAGCGGCAAGCTGTAAAATTTCAGGAATGCTTGAACTGTTAAGATGCGGAATCTGCAGGGCAATGTTGGAAGGCGCGCTTCTTGGTAGATAACATTAATAGCCACAAACCTGGGGAGTCCCAGACACAGGCGTAGGGCCTCACGCTCCAAAAGAACCAGAGGCTTTATTTTATAAGCTGGGCCGCCTGAGAACAAGACACACCCAAATTCCAATATGGGGCGCACATACATTTTATAAATCATCAACAATGTATCCCTACGTAGTCCATATTTCCGGTTACTCATTCTGCGCAGAATACCTAAAGCACGTTGTGCCTTACCTGCTACACTCTCTATGTGTGGACTCCAGTTGAGTTTTCCATTATATGTGATTCCCAAATATTTTAGAGACTCAACCTGTGGAATGGGTTTTTGCTTATAAGTTATAGAAATTGAAACCGGATCTATGACCGAGAACACTAAAATGGCGCTTTTGCTTACGTTTAATGACATACAAATTGTCTGAAGCCATACTTCTAGCATGCTCATGTATCTCTGTAATTTTTGGTATAATGTGTTAATGTCTGTGTCGGCAGCAAAAAATGCAATGTCATCGGCATACACGTAAACGTTCACGTCCTGACAAGTGGGGATAGAGCTCATTAATATATTAAATAATAGTGGGGATAGGACAGATCCTTGGGGAACTCCGCGGGTTTGTCTGAATTTAGACGAAGAGCATCCGTCCTTGAAGCAATAAAATTCTCTTGATCGCAAAAATTCTGCCACCCACGCGGTTATATAATTGGGGAAATTACGACGCTGCAGAATATCAAGTAGAATTGAATGTTCGACGCTGTCATAAGCTTTAGCTATATCTAATTTCATTAAAGCAGAATATTCTCTCCTTTTCCGGGCAAGTTGGATGCGGCTCTCTAAATCAGCATGGGCACACCATATTGAGCAATTAGCTCTAAAGCCTATTTGATTTGGACTTAATATTAAATTATCCGTCATCCAGATAGTAATTCGGCAGTGTAATACCCTCTCTATGACTTTGACCATATTAGAAGTAAGAGAAATGGGTCTGATGTTTTCTATGTTGTACCCTAGTCCTTGTGTTTTAGGTATCGGGATTACTTTAGCTACTTTCCAATCGTTAGGTATCCAGGCTTTGTGTAAGGAATAGTTTATAACGTTTAGAAGGTCTCCAGGAGATAGATCAAATAAAATTTTTATCATGTGCACGGTAATTCCATCAGGACCAGGGGCTGACAAAGGTAAGTTTCGAATCACTTGGGATAATTCAGGCAATGTAACTTCAGTATACACTAAGGATGGGGCTACTTTTTGCAAATTGTACGACATCGATGACGTGAATCTACTCTCCAAGCCTTTAGCCAGGAGTTCAAGAGATTTTCTCATTTCATCGGGAGACAGATTGACATAATCAATATTAGCTGGCGATGGCAGAATTTTTCGATATCTCATATATCTAAACAACGATTTTTTGTTTTTAGATTTAGAAAGGAAATCATAGTGTTTCCTATCATAATCCTCTTTAGCTTTAGCAACTGTACGTTTAAAGACTGCAGCTTGAAACTTGTAATCAAACCAATTTTTGGGGCACTGGTTGTAGAGCAGCTGCTTCCAAGCCGCCTGTCGGCGTCGGTGGTCTCGCGTGCAGTCTGTATTCCACCAAGGGTTGTAAGATGTTTGCTTTGCAGATGTAACACTGAATTCAGCCTTTTTGTATGTTCTTTTAATTACCGCACAAAGTTTCATAGCCTTGGTGTCTTCCTGCTCTTCAGAATGAGAAGCCAAATGTGCCCTAAGATCGGATTTAAATTTAACATAATCTACAAATACGCGTACCTGGGAGCACGCTGGCATAATCGGGCAAGCGATTTCAACCATTATTGGAAAGTGGTCACTGTTGGTTGCACAGTCCAAGGCTGTCCAGGATGAGTTAGTGAAGGACGAACTTACAAAACTTAAATCCAATGCTGAGCGGGACTGTTTACAAATATATGTAGGAATTCTAGAGTTCAGACAACACAGATTATTATCTATTGTCCAATCCCACAAGCGTTTGCCACATTGATCAGTTCGAAAGCCCCAGCACGTGTGATGGGAGTTGAAATCTCCAACCAGAATTTTATCCTTACACCATGAAATCACTGCTGAATTCAAACATCGAGTGTTCTGTACACCCGCAGGAAAGTATGCGTTTACTAAGGAGAAAGGTAGACACCCTGGTATAGTTATATCTAATGCGAGAATTTCACTTTCGGGGGACATATGTTTATATGAAATCTTTGCTTTAAGGCTAATTCTGTTATTGATAAAGAAAGCTAAACCTCCGCCCTTCGATGGACGGTCCAGTCGGAAAGATCGATAGTTCGTCAACTGAAAACTTTGATGTACTGAAAGCCATGTTTCCTGCAAAGCAATGATATCCGGGGAGAATTTCGATGATAGATACAATAAATCTGTTGCTGCTGAGTAAATTGATCGGCAATTCCAATGAATAATTTTGAGGAGACCTATGGTTGCGTAAGTATGGACTCAGTAACTGCCTTATCTAAAATGTTTTCCTTTAAAAAATCTTCCTTGGTAAGGCTGTCTTTCTGATACTTTTTTGTCTTTGCCTGAGTTAGAGTCGTAGCCTTTTTAGACAAAGGGGACCTACATCGTTTTAACGACCGAGGATCCATGTCCATTTCCTCTGCGCCCTCTGTATTATCGTTGGAGCCTGTACATTGGGTCTGGTTAACATCGACTGGTGGGATTACAATTTGGGCATTTTGCGACGTGTAATTGGCGGTTACTTCCTCGTTTGAAGTAGGTAGACACTCAGTAGTTCGCGAAGTTATACCAACTGCTGTTGTTGCTGCGAATATCTGCGCCATCTGGCTAGTGAGAATTTGTGTCAGGGACTCACAAAGGTTTCCAGCTAGGCGCTCCATAGATTTTTCCATTGCCCTTTCGATGGCATTAGCAATAGAAAATGAAAGAGCCGCATCCGTTGCTGTCACCTGGCGTGCTGTGACGCCGGCGTATCCCTGTGTCCTAGAATGAATTTCCGCTACCGCTTCTCTACGCGAACAACGTCTTCGTTCAATGATTTCCAGAATCTCAATCTCCCGTGCCTTTGCTGAGCAAGTAGAATAATCTGCAGGGTGCGCGTCATGGCAAAGGCAGCACCTTTCTTCCTTGCTTTTGCATTCGCTTGCATTGTGTTCTTCACCACAAATTCGGCATCTGGAAGCAGATCTACATCCTTTTAACGTGTGTCCGTAGCGCCAGCATTTCACACATTGGAGGGGACGAGGGGACAGAGGTTCCACTCTGTAGATTAGAGGCCATGCCTTTATCTCTGAGGGTCGAAGTGTCCCTGCAAATGTGGCTATGATCGACTCAGTAGGGATCCTGTTTTTCTCGACCACACGTCCACACCGATAAACTGAAATTACACCCGCGGGTGAAAGCATCTCTAATACCTCTGTCGGTGTCATGTTCACGTCGACGCCGCGGACAAGCCCTTTCACACATGCCAAGTGGGGGGGAATAAATGCGCTCACCGGATTGGCGGCAAACAGCGAACACTTTAACAGGTCTTGTACACAGGACTGGTCTGCCGAAAAGCAGAGGACTCCCCCTCTGCCAAACTGGCGGACCTCAGAGATGGTCTGGAAATGGGCCGTCGCCGAGCGCAATTCCGCCTGAATCGCTTTCGGATTCTTCATCCGTATGACTCCGTTATTGGTTGGGACAAGAGCCACAGGAACTGATGAGATGCCGTTGCGTAGAAACAGATCCACAGGTAACTCCTGCGGAGGAATAGAAGCGGACCAGGGGGAGGCCCCTGGCCCTGGTGAAGAAAAGGACATCTGCGTGGTCTTATTAGCTAAATAATAATAGGACTAGCAAAACTGATGAGAAGCGATAAAAGAGAAAAAAAACAGCTATGCAATTCTAGGCCAAGACCCTGCGAGGCAAGAGCAGTTCCACTCGGACGACGGAAGCAGCAGACTTGACGCTCACACAGCCACCGTTCGAACCGTTCTTTTTACGGCTGGTCTCTTGTTCTCTTGTTCTTCGGCGTCTTCTTCTTTACATCTTTGGCAAGCACGCGCGAGGGGAGGGGGGGGGGGTGTAGGTTGGCCATGATTCGAAATGAAACATAACTTGAGGTTCTTGGATTCTGTTAGCCAATTGAGTAGTACTACCAATTTTTAATTACCTGTGATAACAGATTTTTATTTATTTTCTTGAAAATGGGGCATGCCAATCCTGACGAAGTTATTAGATTATGAAAATATTGTGATCTTGTGGTAATAAGGAAGAAAAGGTGGCGAACATGAGTCTCCCTGTACCAATACCGTACTAATGCATAATAGTTGCGTCTCTATTCCTCTTGTCGTCTTAACTTGTCTGTAAATACCGGCTCATACCCACTACAGGAAATTGGCGAAAAAGCAGGCGGTTTCAAGTGTGCATATTAATATTAACAGAAAAGCTAAATTTGCATAAAATAGCTTCGGTGGATGAAATATAAATTAGGAATGTCAACAAGTGCTGTATGGAATTGTGATATCAAGTAATTCAAAATAAAGGAAGATAGGAGTAATTGATATTTAAGAAATTGATCAAGGTAGTTTTTGTGTCACCTATTAAATAATAACTTAATAAAATCATCCATGTCGCTGAATCCGAGATAGATAGATAGAATAAACTTTAATGTCCAACGGAAAAGGTGATCTACCCACCCCCCGACGCACAGGTCAGGGGGCGAGTGCCGCCGCCTCAGATGCAGGCTGGGAGGTCTTGGGTCCCAGCAGCCTCTTCGGCCAGTTGGACGAGCCGGAGCTGGAGCTCAGGGTCCGAGCTGCGCAGCAGGGTCTCCCAGGTGTCTCTACTGTCTATTTTGTGCGTTCCCCCGGGAGAGTACGGACATTCCCATATTATGTGGTCGAGGGTCCCTCTCGCCCCACAAAGATTGCATTTATCGCTCCTGGCCTCGGGGAACATGTGGTTCGCCATAACCGGGTGCGGATATCTATAAGTTTGTAGTCGTCTCCACGCGACTGCTTGTCTGTTGTATAATTTTGGGTCTGGCGGGGATACCAGTCTACGAGCCAATCTATAATGCTGCGTGATCTCCCCATATTTTAGCATGCGCTCTCCGCTCCCTCGGTCATCGAGGGGCCCCGTAGCGGCTCGGCGGTAGAGATCTCGAGCCAGCTCGTGGGCCGCCTCGTTGCCGGGGACGGCTTCATGCGCCGGAGTCCAAATTATTTGAATTTTTCTATTTAGCTTTCTCTGGCCTAGGATTCTGGCCGCTAAGGGCGAGATCCTTCCCTTGCTAAAATTTTGTATGGCAGTTTTGCTGTCACTGATCACAAATTTCGCGTCCGTTCCAGCGCAAGCTAATGCGATCGCAATTTCCTCGGCAACTTCTATGTTGCGCCCGCGCAGAGTGACAGCAGTCACGGGAATACCCCGGCCGCTGACGGCCGTTGCCACCGTAAAACTGCCGCTACCTCCCGCCGCGTCTACATAGGCCACCTCATGCTCCGAGATATTACCGAATCTAATTTTTAATGCTTCGGCTCGTTTATGCCTCCTGTCTTTGTTATGTTCCGGGTGCATGTTTTTTGGCAGAGGGGAGATAATCAGATTTTTTCTAATTTCCCTATCTACGTCCACCTTTTGGGTGGGGCCTCTGTCCGGGTTTATTCCAACTTTGGCCAATATGGCTCTTCCTGTCTTCGTGGTGCTAAGTCTCTCAATTTGAGAGGTTCGCACCGCTTCCGCCAGTTCTGCCCATGTGTTGTGCACTCCTAGAGCCATCAGTCTCTCTGTTGATGTACACATGGGCAGTCCCAGCGCTCGTTTTACGCATTTTCTCATTAGAGAATCAATCTTTTCTCTTTCCACCACTTTCAAATCGAGATATGGCGTTGCATAGCTCACCCGGCTGAATATGTACGCCTGTATTAGCTTGAATAAATTTTTTTCCTTTAGCCCTCGACCTTTGCTGGCCACCCGCCTAATTAGGCTCAGGGTCTGTAATGCGTGATTCTGCAGCCTCTTGAGGGTCTCGCCATTGTAGCCGTGTGACTGGAGAATCAGGCCCAAGATTCTAATTTGCTCTACTATTGGTACCTCTTTACCCGCCACCTTAATTTTGATCTCCGACGGTGCCTTGCACCTTAAGTGTTTCGGATTGTATATAAACAATTCTGATTTCTGCGGCGAGCATGCTAGGCCTCTCTCGGCCGCGTAATCGACTATGATGTCGGTGGCGGCCTGGAGCAGGCTTTCGACGGCTGAATCACTTCCCCGGTTGACCCAGAGGGTGATATCATCCGCATATATACTAAATTTTAATCCTTCGAGCTTTGCCAATTGCTCGGGGAGTTCTCGCATAGCCACGTTGAAGAGTAGGGGAGACAGCACTGATCCTTGGGGCGTACCCTTACTCCCTAGCTCAATTGTGGGGGATTCCAGCGTTTGGAACCTCATGCGAGCAGTTCTTCCCGTCAGGAAGTCCCTGATGTATCGATATGTCCTGGTACCTACATTAATCTTGTTCAGCCCTTCCAGGACCGCCTCATGCTTTACGTTGTCAAAAGCCTTCGTGAGGTCCAGTCCCAGAATTGCTTTTGCATCTTTAGACCTTGAGTCTATTATATCATGTTTGATTTGGAGCATGACGTCCTGCGTACACAATTGAGGTCGGAACCCGACCATCTCATGTGGCCACAGATCGCCCTGCTCCATGAAGCCCATCAGTCTGGTCTGGACGACGTGCTCCATCAATTTCCCCACGCATGAAGTTAAGGAAATTGGCCGTAAGTTTTCCAATTGCGGAGGCTCCCCGGTTTTGGTATTAAAGTAATGCTTGCCGTCTACCACTGTTGTGGGAGCTCGCCTTTTTCCCAACATTCCTGCATGTACTTCGTTAGATAGCTAATGGAATCATCGTCTAAGTTTCTGAGCATTTTGTTCGTTACCCCGTCAGGGCCTGGAGCCGACTTCGTTCTGAGTCTTACAATCTCTGCTCGCACTTCCGCTTCTGTGATGGGGGCGTCCAACGCCTCGTTAGGCGCTCCACCATAGTCGGGTAGTGGAGTTCGCGATGTTTCCCCCACGAACGTCTCAATTAATTTCTTCATGAAATAATCATCGTTCCCTACGAACGCGTGCCTAGCTTTTGCCAATCTTATACCGGATTGAGTTTTCGAGCTTGCAGGGTCCAACAAATGCCGGAGGATGTTCCACGTCTTGGAGAGGTGCATGCTCCCCTCCATTTCGTCACACTTGTTGGCCCAATTTTGTTCGCATAATGTAAAAGTATAATCTTCGATTTCCTTATTGTGCCTAGCAATCCTTCTTCTGAGGTTGCGGTTCCATTTCTGATTTTTGAGACGACGTTCCATGCTTTGCTTAGCTTCCCACATATGCAGAAGACGGCTGTCCGCTATCTCCGGGGCGTTATCCCCTTCGAGCGTTTTTGTCGTCCTCCTAACGTCCGATTTGAGCGCCGTCGTCCATTCCTCGATGTTTCTGATGGGCCCCAGTTCCTGCGCTCTCCTGATATCTCTAAAGTTATCCCATTCAACGACGGCCGGCGCGCGAGCCCTCCGCGTTTGAAGGCCCACTTTCAGTATGGAAACAATTATGTAGTGGTCGCTGCCAAAATTTTGATCCGAATTATGCCATTCTAGATCTTTAATGTTTTTCGAGAATGTTAGATCTGGAGATGTATCCTTACTAACGCTATTGCCCACCCTCGTTGGACTCTCAGGGTCCGTGTGCAGAGTGAGCCCTATGTCATGCGTATCTTCCCACAGCTGTCTGCCTTTCGGGCTTTGGTGCGGGTACCCCCATTCCTGGTGATGTGCATTAAAGTCCCCCACTATCAACAGTGGCTGGTTGCTTGAAATTTTGAGGGCCTTGCGAAGCAGAGCCCTGAACCTCACCTTCCTTTGCCTGGGTGAGCTGTATAAATTTAGAAGGAATAAACTAGGGTCCTTCTGTTTTCCGGTTAGAATTTCGACAAACACGTTCTCGATCTCTCTCGACTCTAAATCATGTTCAATGGCCGCGATATTTCTTTTCACGAGTGTTGTGACCGAGGATTTCTCCCCCCTGCCACTATGAAATGCCTGATAACCTGACAGTTTTGCGGGTCCTCCAGTTTCCTGGAGGGCAATCGCCAAAGGAGTCTCATCTAATAGCGGAAGGTACTGTTGCAGAATCGACCGCTTGCGCCGGAAGCCGCGACAGTTCCACTGCCAGATTTGATTTTCATTTGCGCGCCTGGCCATTTTGCAGTTGCGTGACGATCTGCTCCATATTCTGTTGCCACCCGTTCATGGCGACCATCTCATTCCTTGGCCTTTGGCATTCCTCGGCCTGTTTCTGAACTGCCCCGAGGACAGTTTGAATTTGGATGTTGATATGGTTCATAAATTCATTCATCTTGGCCTCTAATCTTACCAAATTTTCGACCCTTTTTTCTATAGCCTGAATAGGGTCGGCGTCTTGAATTTTGCGTTTCGTTGGTGGCGGGAGGGACGCCTCTGTGACCATCTTATCCTCTCCTTGCGGCTGTTGACGTGCCGCTGGGGGGGTCATCTGTCTAATGGGTTGTTGCGGAGGAGGGGTTGCCTGCCTCTGTGATTTCTTTAAGTTTTGGATTTCGGACCGTTGCGAATCGACTATCCCCGTTAATTTTTCGACCATTTTCTTTAATTTCTCAATTTCCTCGTCCCGTTTATCCCTCTGATTATTTTCCTGGGAGACCCTGCCCGCGAAATTCACACCCTTACGCTCCTTGCTCCTACCTCGTCTCCATGGGTTGGCAAGGTCCCTTGAGCTCGAGCGCCCCCTGGACTGGCTCCTGGCACGGGAACCGGAGCGTCCTTTGGGCGGCGGCGATGGTCTGCTCTGATTTGCTTCCAGTTTTGGGAAAGAGTCCTCGCGGAACTTGAAGTCTTTTCCCTCTTTGGGTTCGCGTTGTCGACTCTGATGTCCCCCACCAGTCGTCGTTGCTTGTCCCATCTTCTCCCACTGTCGCTTCTTAACTTCGTAGGGAGTGCGGAAGAGTTCTCGGCACTTGGGATCTCCTAGGGCGTGGCCTTTGCCGCACAGCTGGCATTTCAGCTCACACCTGTGGTCACTTGACGGGTTCTCGAGGCCGCAGCCCCGGCACTTGACGTTTGTCGGGTCTGGGCACACGTCAGCGCGATGTCCGAGTCGGCCACAGGCGACACACACTTCGTATTTTTTGCGGTACAGCTGGCATCTGTGCGGTGCCCCGTTGAGGTAAATCCACCTTGGCACTTCTTTCTCCTTGAAGAGGATAAAGATCGACTGTGAATCTTTTCCCAGCCTGCGGACGCCTCGAATCTCGGGGTTATCCTTGCGGTCTAGGCGGTACAGAATTTCTTCGATGGAGTATCCGAGTGGAACCCCGTGGATGACTCCCTTTCCGCAGTGCTCGGGGGTGGCCACGTAGGCGAACGTCTCCACTTGTTCTCCGTCGAACATGAGGTGTTTCACGCTCGCGTACTTCAGCTTCCTCTCCGCACTCGTAGTGATGACGAGAACGGAGTGCTGCTTCATATTTGGAGTTATTATATCTTCCTTCTCTTCGCGTGGGTTAATCCCCGCCGACATTTTGATGACGTCAGTCAGATATGCTGTTCCATATTTTGTAAGCTTAACTAAGCCGCCACGTGGTCGGAGAACAATTTTCTCGGCGCCGTCTGGAATGCGCGTATGCTGACGCTCGATCGACTTGGCCGCCATTTTCCTGCCTGCTTGCCTCTGCCGGGCTCGCTGTTTCGCACTTTTCTGCCCGCTCTTCTCTAGCGGCACGTACCTTCCTCCTTCACTAGCGTACCATTGTCCTGGAACCGAAGATTCCTCGGGTGTAGTCGCTCCTTCCATAGTAGCCATGATTCACAACTTCCGCGCGACCACGAGCGGCAAACGATCCTCCGGTGGGGACGCCGCGGGCCCGATCGGCCGCGGTAGCCTCAGCGCCTCAGCTACGTGCTGCGTTGAACACACAAAGTCCAAAAATGGAGGAAATAAGGTCCCACTTGCGGAGAAAGCGGTATCCTCGTGGTCCTCTCGAGTTCCGTCGTCGATTGAGCACAAAGCCTAGGAAAACAAGATCGAAAGACTGCCGAAAAAGGCCAAAATTCGCACAGCCCATCGGAAGCGCGTTCTACCAAGAAGGCACTTCGTCGTCTTCCCCCCCTGAATCCGAGAGAAATCGTCCCAAATGGAATGATTGGCGAGGTCACCGATAACCCAAGTTGTCTAAATGAAATTTCTGGGCGTTCTCCTTGTCTTAAAGATTCAGCGATCTATACAGTACAAATCACTCATTCTGCAGTTTATCAGCTACAGCCTACCAGTATTACAAATACATGCAGGACTAATTTCCACGGCCTACACAACGTAATAAAATATGCACGCCAGGTTTCTCTCGGCGATCCTCTATGTGCATCTCCAGTCGCGATAAGTGCCGTTGACCGACACAGCCCAGTGCATGCACACACTTCTAACTATACTCAGAATTCACAGGCACCGTTTATGCCGCATTTAATCTCATCATTCAGGCTGCCTCCCAATGGGGAAAACCCCGCGCCGAATTTTCCAGTATTGTGAGTTCTCACCGTTAATCACTTACATCAGGTTTCACACGTGCTGCTCGACCATCAGCTGCCTTGTGGAGCCTCAGACAAGCAATTGTAAATGTTGGGTGTTCCTGTAATTCGAGAGAAGCCTGGCTTGCCACCGGTGGCTAGGAAACGAGACGCCTTGTAGCGCTTATGTGACAAACTCTGATTTTGTGACTACATATGCAGATGGTTCCATTACTGCGAACAGCTCGTTTTTTTCTTCTTATTTCGGCGGTCATATTATCATGATCCACGTCGATCCGATTCAAGTTCTCGCCCACCACAATGTCGATGTTATCGACGCCTCTCTGAGGCGCTCTTAATGCATACATCAGCAACCACCAATCTGGTTGGCCATATTCAGTCGCCCAAAGGTGGTCTGCCAAACTGTGAAGTCAAGCATTTTTTTTGCAGTCCTGAAGAAGGGTTGGTGGATGAAATCGGACAATCTCACCGCCGCTTTTGAACATCGGCGTATGATCAGAGTTCAGTGGCTGCCCGGTCACTGCACCATCATCAGCAACGAGTGAGCCTTCAAAGCAGCGTGCTGCGCTCACCGAGACTAGCGTCTGCCTGTGCCATACCACACGCTTGCCGAGCTCGATGCAGCATGGCCACATGATTAATGTTCTCACGAAGATGTGTGTAGATGAATAAGTGCCGTTGTAAACAAGTTTTTTAAGCGCTGAAACGCGCTTTATACGGGAAAGGTTTCAAAAGGACTACGTTTTAAATTACGTAATTTAAATAGAGGTAGCTGAAATACATACTGTAACGGCTAGAAATTAGTACCGACTCTTGAAATTGGAATTAGAGTTGACAAGGTCACATGAGTCTTTTTTTTTTTTTACTCCATGCTTGGCGGATATTTTGCATTGTAGTATATCGCACCTCGTTCAGTTACAATTTCGTCTGCTATTTACCTCTAACCTTGCAGCTAGTGTTTTTTATATGTGCTTTAGCGCAAGCTGTTTTAGACTTCAATGTCTACAGAGGGAGCGTGAACGCTCCTTCATTTAAGATGTCATGTTTGCAGGAAATAACAATTGCGCAAAATTTGCATCGTTTAATCAACGACCGCTTTAATGTGTGTTGGGGAGGAGAAATTCACAGGTTATTTCACTACACCACGTCAACATCACACATCAGATATATTACTCTGTCACATCGGTATATCAGAAGGTAAACCACACCGTGCCGCAATTATACTCTGCCATCTTTGTTCATGCCATCTCCAATGTCCTTACATGGCTTCCATTCGTCAAGATTTTCCCATATTTCTGGCAGTCTTGACGTTGCAAGCCCGCTAGCCTCGCCGACGTTAAGAAAGCCATCTGCTTCTTTCGTTAAGAGGAAACTTTAGCTCGGGTGGTACTGTCTAAATACACGGGAGTGGAGAATTCGTTTTTCTCGCCAGTAACTGCACCAAATTTGACGAGGTTTGTTGCATTTAAAAGTAAATTCTATAACCTAGTGGCTGTTTGTTTCAAATTTTTGATGTAGAGTGTAAATTTTTGTAATAAACATTGGCAAAAATGAAAAAGTTTGAAAAAATGACACTATGAGGTTTACAGCTCTAACTCAGCAAGAAAAAAATTATATATCAATTCTGTGAATCGCCTGTTATAGTACATCTAAAGCGGACAAAATTGTTATATTAAACAGGATTCTCGAAAACATTTACTAATGAGTAAATGCAGCTTTTGCGAAACCCTTGCATCCAACGTAACAAATTGAATAGCAGCCCTGACGGACATGTCTATTGACGTCTATGGATATCATGTCCATAGACGTCCATAGACGTGCCTCCGATCATGTGACCCCTCGACAGCTCGGAGGACCTCGGGAGGTTTGTCGCGGAGGGCATCGTTCCACAGCTTTTTATTGCGTAGGGGGTAAAGAAGAGTTGGCAAGGGAGGAAGGAGGTGTGCAGTGCACTCAATCGTGACGTGGAAGATTGTGGGCGAGCTGCCACAGCCAGGGCAACGATCTGCATAACATTGTGGGTAGAATTTATTGAGAGAGACAAGATTTGGGAAAGTTGCGGCTTGTAACTGGCGCAAGTAGGCCTGAGTGCTCGGCGAGTGACGTCACGGAGAAGAGGGCGGCGGCGCGCTTGGCAATACGGGTTGAATAAAGGCATCGCGGCTTGGTTCACCTAGCAGCAGTATGCTTCCATTGAATACGCCACACTTTTTCTTCAGTCGAAACTGCAGAATGAGCAGCAGAACCCTTACAAAGCATTTGTTTAGAGGTGCAGATACAAAACAGCTTTGTAAAGTTCGTGCAGTAATTGATGTCAGCAGCTTTCTATAGCATCGCGCTTTGTCGTCCATGTAATGTACGTTTTTCGTGAAATATTGTTATTATACCCCATACTTCATACCGATTACATCAAATAAATTGAATTCATAAAGAACTTTTCCTTCTATATTTTTGTACTTATGGTTTATATGGCACAACAATGATGAATGTAACGCACTGGATTAGCTTCACAATTGCGTGTGAACAATTTTATTGGGGACACACGTACTTATTCCAATCTAGATTATGGTTAAACGAATAATTTTGCTTTCGACGCACTAATTACCGCAGTCCACTAATTTTGAACAACTCAACTAAGTCTAGAAATGGGATATAAATTATTCGTGCAGCTTTCTACAAGGAAACAGATGCCTTGTTGTGCAGAGTTCCAGCTTTCCTCTTCCTCGCCTTAGCATTGGCATCCAATAACTTGTCATTCACCTTGAAGCAGTTGTTCATTAAGATATTCGTGCTGCACCACAAAAGGTGCCTTAACACAAATTCACATTTGTGTTCATCCTCGTAGGCGTCGAACTCTGATGAATCACCACTTTGTGTAAAGGCACTTTCTGTAATTGAGCAATTACCCTTTGCGTATTTTTCAAAAGTAACTAGTTAAAGAAGTTCTGAACATCTCACCCTGGAGTGCGGTAATACAATGAAGTCCGCACTTGGTAGCACCCTAATGCAGGCACTCTGGGCTCCTTCATCTTGCGCAAACTTGAAGACATGATTTTTCTGCCCCGATTTGTACATGTTATTGCACCGGTGATTGGGCACGCCGCACTTATTAGGCATATCTTGGCATGACGCTCCATATTCCGGGGCAATGAAGACTCGCGGTACACACAATTGCAAGCACAGCGCAAGTGTTGATGCACTGCTCACGTCTTGAAAAAATGTGCGTTCGGAAGCGTGCGTCAGCATTGCCGAGCATGCCGGGACTTGTTTAACCCAGAAGCTTTTCAAGGGGCAGCAGGGCTACTAGAACTAATCGAATTGTTGTCACCGCCATCGTCCCCTCGGTCTTTTCCGAATAGCCGGGGTTAACCATTGTGTTTTCCTTTTCAACACAGGTGCACCGCTCGTAGCTTCGTAGCACGCTGCACGGAAGTTCTATGTAGGCCTTTCTTGCGTGACGTAGCTCAAGGGGAAAGGGTCAGCCCGAAGGCGTTAAGTTCTCTAGAGCGTGTTGGTAGGGCGTGCAGGAACGGTGTTATGGACCTTGGACTACACACGGAATCTCATGGTCACGCCGACGCCGACGGCAGACATGCGCTTGGAGTGTCCATATAATTCATATCGCAATAAATAAATAAATAAATAAATAAATAAATAAATAAATAAATAAATAAATAAATAAATAAATAAATAAATAACTAAATAAATAAATAAGTAAATTTATAAATAAATAAATAAATAAATAAATAAAGGACACGTAGTGCCGTGTTGATGTCTTTATTTTGAAGATCTTCAGAGAAGGCGAGACCCGACCTGCAAGAGACAGCCACACATGGAATGAGCAAAGCTGCACGGTGACGATCGTCGCCAACGTGCTTCTGCGCACTAGCACTCACCCCACCCACGATGGCGTGGAGTTCGAATTATCAGTGGCGGTGAAGATTTCAGTATGAATTATTCAATTCAATTCAACAGTAATATTATTCAAATAATCAAAACTGGTATGCGACAACGTCTGGATCCTTAGCCTTAGACTAGTTATGGATCCATGCAGTTATACAGAGAAAAGTAAACTATTCAGACACGAGCACAATCATTTTTTTGGATCAAACAAACAAAACAAAAACTGAAAAAAAGAAAGAAGGAGATGCAACCAAACAAAAACCACTAAACTAAGGTGCAGACCACCGCAGGAGGGGTAAAGCCACGGCCCCCGCCGGCTCGGGAGCGCGCCATTCCCCGCATGCCGAGAACACAGCCATCGGCACCAAGAAGCGAACAGGCTTAGTTTCTGTCCAAATTGCTGTCACCCACGACAGCAGCCCCACACCACCAGTGAGGCAGCACGTATTCCAGACAAGCCCCATGGTCTCCCTCCCACGGCAGCCCGTGCACATATATGCTTGCGATAAGAACACATCAAACGGTTACACAAAAAGAATTGGTTGAACATTTGTGACTTTAGCCGTTTCCAGAACGGTAACATGTAATTGTTATTTACTCAATGCAGCTAGAATATACACTGATAAGTTATATATGCATTTGATGCATGGTGTGTGGAGGAAAAACAAGGGTACACCGGCATTGACACTTACGTTACTATACATCCATGAACACATACGTACGTAGAAAGAACAAAAAAGCGTAACAGCAACGCTGTATTCAGTTGTTGACATCATATAACTTTCATAAAAGACTAATCAGTTTAGATCGTAAATGAAGAGTTCTACAGTAGTATTAAAATTTGCTGAGTGCTTAATGTTTGCAGGAAGCGAGTTCCATATTTTGACACCTACATAATGTATGCTTCGTTGGCCGTACTGGTTGTGACATATCGGCACGAGAAATTTCTCGAGGAAGGCTGAGCGACTGTTAAATGTCGATTCATTGAAGATAGTGGCTGGAAATGGCGTGTTGCATCTTGTTATCGAGCACACTAATAAGATTTCGGAGTAATTTCAGTTTTTAATAAGCGCGGAGTAATTTCAGTTTCTTAACTGAAATTACTCCGCGCCTTTGTAAGTACGAAGCATGCGGAAGAGACCTTGCCACACAGTCTATCGATATGAGGCTTCCTGTTCAGAGCAGCATCAAGGGGTACACCTAAGTAAAGCACTGAGTAGACTTTTTCAATTTCATCATGGCCTATCGTAATGCGGCATGGCTCCTCAAAAGGCTTTCTTTCTTAAACGGGGACATAAAAATAACAAATGTAGTTTTATTTGTATTGAACGAAAGTCGATTACTTTCAAACCATTTGCTAATATATTAGTGGGATGCGTTACATATTGATTTCAATACGATGTTGGATGGATGGCGGTGGCTACATCGAATTATCCGAAATTTTGAAGTAACGAGGTTCTACTGTATTTATAAACTCAAACCTCGTTCTATCGAAGTTGAAGGGGAAGCCGAACTTAGTTCGTTATATCTATTACTATGGTTATATTGACTATTGCCCTTTGCTGCAGTATATGCCCGGTGGTGTGCACAACTTTAAACATGCAAAGCAGTCATGGCTCTGTGGCCCACCAAACCACTAGAGGCGATATAAAATTTAAAAAAAATAACAAAATACTGCGTGGCATGTCCAAAACGCGACTTCGCTTTCTTCCTCGCTCTCCTGGCTTCGCTCTCACCGCATTTTCATCTTTCGGTGTGCTCGTTCCCTCGGCTGCGCCACCGAGGCACGCCGACGCTCTACGCAGGAACGGGCGCCTAAGCGCTGCGCTCGAAAGCGTTGCAAAGATTGCTTGGAAGACCAACCTGCTGGTCGCCACCTTCGGCGACGTCCGTTCCAGAGGTCGAGGTCGAGACGGTGTCGCTATCTTCCGCGTGAGTGCGGGCGGCGCAAGCTTTCGCCCGGTGCGCCCACCTGCGGGTGAGCCATGGCCACTGGCACATGGCGCATGCCCAGGCGCCGAAGCCGATGAAGATGGCCACCAGAAGATATTCGCACAATGTGGTGACCTGTATCGGTAGGACAAAACACAATAGCTCTATTGTGCAGTCGTCCTTCCACACTGTCTTATGTAAAGCTGCAAAGAGGAGACACAAGGTACAGGTCCACACACGATATGATGTACGACGTGAACTTCGCTATCAACAACCATATCCAGTGAGTAGCCAACATGGTCCAACAGTTTTCAGCATGTTCCACCAATCGGAACAGGAACCTTTCGGACGCGCTCGAACGCCATATCGGACGCCGCGTTGTGCCATGCGTGTCGTGCTTTAAAGGGACCCTAAAGATAAACGCTAATTTTAGCTGCATTTGTGCATCACGCTTATACGATAATAATGAAGTTATTAAAACCGCGAAGAGAAAGCTCGGTAAGACAGAAATGACGCAAAAACGAAGAAATGCTGGCTCTCCCGTAATCTACAGTATATAGATGTAAGCATCAAGTGGCTACCGGCAAAGCAGATTGGTTGGAGATGATACAAGCCACACTCCTAAAATGGGTGTGCATGTTGGCAACGGCGCATTCCACCAACCCGTACCACGCCATAGTGTGCATTCGGCCATATGTACGCAATAGTTTCCTGTCGCAGACAGACCCTCATTACAAGTCTCGTCTCGGTCAAGCAACTGTGGATGCTGCCGGACGAGCCATACGTGCGTGGACCTCGAGGATCATGACGTTGAAAAGAGCATAGAAAACTCTTTCTCAGCGCCAACAGATGGGAGTCAGGCACATAGTGCTCTATATCTGCCTTTTGAATGTCGGTGTTGGAAATGACAAATAGAACTTCAGCGCACTGGAAGTAACAACTTGAGGGATATTGTGAACATACATTTGGAAGAACTCGGAAGGAATAGTTTTCGTAACATCTTTGGTAGGTATTTAGTGTATGTAAGGCGGCTTTGACGGGTTGCCCGCATGATCTCGTTTTTTTCTAACTACTTATCCGAAGGTTCTCGTTGCAGTGCCCGGTTAAAGGCTCCGGTTTTTGGCTCAAGGTCACTTGAAGGTCGCCGACAACGGGAACTGAAAGCATTTCATGTTCAAGTAGCTTAAAGCGGGAGACGGCGCCACCGTGCATATGCCATATGCAAGCAAGCCGTATACGGCTTCAAAGATTTCGAGGGTGCCTGCTGGAGCACAGTTAATGTGTCATCCCTGTAGATGCATAGAAGTTCATACAGTAATGACTAGAGAAAACTCTGGCGATATTGTGTACGGCAGCGGCAATAGGAGCAGTTGTGCCAGCATGGGAATTATGGCGAAATAGACGAATTTGCTAAACTTCGTCATTCTGGCTTCAAACGACTCTGTGACTATGTAAACTCCTTTTCTACAATGTACTGCGCAATGAATAATGAAACACACATTAAAATTGTCCGATATCAGGATTCGAACACCGGATCTCTAGCATACAGGCCTGATGTTGAAACAATTAAGGCATGGACGCATGCATCGATAGGTGATGCGAAACGCGCTTATAAATTTATTGCGGGCATGCCAGTGACCTTCCGGAGCTTGGCGCGTTTAAATTTGGCCATCTCGACAACCTCAATTGTTGAAATTAGTAGCGATTGCGCGGGTTCGCAGCGTCTTCTGCACTTTCAATGCTATGGTTTGCTATGAAATTTACGACAATTAAGGCACGTAAATGGTAATATACAAAGCCTCACGAACGTCTTAATCCACAACCACGAAGATTAGACAAATCCATGTCTTTCCCATCATTCCGATGGTGGGTCAGAGAATGCAGCGTCAGGGCTCCCTCTAGTATGTTGTCGGTAACGTTATCTATAGATGTACAACGGCCTGTTGCAAGAGAGCCTAAAGTCGATAAGATCAAATGCGATGAAATCTGACATCACATTGACGTAGAGACGTAGAGAAAAAAAATGTGACATTCATTTTCATTCTCTAGGCTAATTAATAATACAATATTACCACAAAATATAAATAAAATAGAGTTTTGAAAGAACACATTGCAGTGTATATTGATTTAGTATCTTTCTTCAGTGTCCCTTTAAAGGCTACACTGATGCAGTTGCTATTTGTTAATGGCAACATGCACGTTTTTCCTTTGCTTTCCTTTGTTTCCTTTGTTTTGTAAATGTTCTTGTTGCGTCCGTTCTTTTTATCTAGAGGTGTGGGAAAGAACTCCCGCACCGCACATTGGTGAGACCCAGACGATAAACCTGGAGGAAAAGAGCCTATTTACACATGCTACACCTCCGCGACCCTAATGTTACTGTGCAAGGCAATTACCTAAATGCTAATTATCGGTTTTGCACTATCGGTGAATTCAGCTCGCCTTACAAGCTACAGAAACTGCTTTGCGAGGAAATACGTCTTGTGCTGGCTCGTGGATTGTCCCCATCGCCCACACGCGGTCACACTTCCTCTCAGCACCCTTGCAGTGAGGCCAAGAGAAGTTCTGCTAACTGCGGGCAAAATTTGACTCGGCTGTCGCTATAATAGCCACGCCCGAGATTTAAAGGAAGTAAAAAAAGTGCAATGCTGAGCGGGATATGTTGTAGTACACTTTGAGCCGAATTCACAAAGCTCCCACTTCGTAAGTGCTCTTTGTGTTTTGCCGGTGGTCAGCACTATTAATAATGTTATCATCCCTCTTCGTGGCAATTTTCTCTTCAGAATCTCTAGTGTTAAGAGCTTTTAGTGAATATGGTTACTGAACATGTTGCAACATCGTACTTCCGGCAGCAAAAGGCGTGTTTAAAATAATCTCAGGGCAGGCGCATGCTCAAGCTTTTCGAAGAGGATCATATCTGGAGCGGCTTCATCAAGCTGCTTACTTATGCATTTGTTCCTCTTGCGCATATTGACAAAAATCTTTTAAGCTAGGATTTTTCGTTATAACTAATTGTAGCCAACCATGACGCTGAACATTTTCTTCGTGATCGCTACCGGTCAAATAGCAAAGAGCCCTTGAAAGAGAGAAGCTTCGTGGATTCGACCTGTGATTCACACAGAATAAGCATGAAACCTTGGTTGGACGTTTCAAGAGAAAAGGAATGATCAGACGTTCTCGCTTGTCCACAGTGCGATCCATGTAGGGAGGACGCTACACCAATCCTTCGAAGCGTAAAAGTGGTGTCACATACCTCCATGTCTCTTTTCTTCACTCGGGTTGCCGATGGGCGAGCTGTAGCTGCTTGCTTCTTGTTCTTCGGCTTCTTCTTCTTTGCATGTTTGGCAAGTACGCGCGAGGGGAGTGGGGGGGGTGTAGGTTGGCCATGATTCGAAATGAAACATAATTTAAGGTTCTTGGATTCTGTTAGCCAATTGAGCAGTACTACCAATATTTAATTAACTGTGATAAGAGATTTTTATTTATTTTCTTGAAAATGGGGCATGCCAATTGTGACGAAGTTATTAGATTATGAAAATATTGTGATCTAGTGTTAATAAGGAAGAAAAGGTGGCGAACATGAGTCTCCCTGTATCAATAACGTACTAATGCACAATAGTTGCGTCTCTATTCCTCTTGTCGTCTTAACTTGTCTGTAAATTCCGGCTCATACCCACTACAGGAAATTGGCGAAAAAGCAGGCGGTTTCAAGTGTGCAAATTAATATTAACAGAAAAGCTAAATTTGCATAAAATAGCTTCGGTGGATGAAATATAAATTAGGAATGTCAACAAGTGCTGTATGAAATTGTGATATAAAATAATTCAAAATAAAGGAAGATAGGAGTAATTGATATTTGAGAAATTGATCAAGGTAGTTTTTGTGTCACCTATTAAATAATAACTTAATAAAATCATCCATGTCTGGCGGAGAACCGATATCACGCGACCATATTCAATGAAATTGCGCAGCACATTTTTCTCGGCAGGAGAGACTTTCCCCTTCCACACAAGAAATTAAATAGAGCGCTGGCATTGACACTCAGATTGTTGCAAACAGTCTCGTATCCCAGCCCGGATTTATTCCACAAGCTTTATCCTGACATCTATGCCACTATTTCTTGCAGGCACTGCAATGACATCGCTAGCGTAGACCACATGTTCTGACATTTCCCCTCGTTACGAGGCACAGAACAAATCAATGAGGACAAGTGGCTCTCCGTTATCAAGAGCCCCGATGCCGGGGCCCACGATGCGGTGGTTGGGCATGGCCCGACTGTCCCAACGTGGGGGCGGCCCGCAGCGCGCTGAGTCGCGCACCTCAGGACATTTCATTAAAGTTTTGCATCCATCCATCCATCCATCCATCCATCCATCCATCCATCCATCCACAAAGAAAGGAAATAAATATATAATCCAAGTTGAAAAATAAACTGTGAATATATGAGATAAACTAGTGATAAAATCTTTATCGCATCGGAAGCCTTGCGTTGATAGGCATACTAAATGAAACAAAATTTAAGATATTGTTACTGAAATACATAATATAAAGGATATACCTAAACATGAGTAAGCTAAATTTTGAATTATAATACTGGTAGGATTTAAACCGCGAATTTGTGCTTTTACTTGTTGAATTTTCTAAATTGAAGTAGATATACATCAATTGCAGAAACTAAGAACAAATAACAAGACATTCTTATTTGTGCCACATAGAAAATTATAAATGGCTAGGCAAACGTTCCTGAGGCTGTGTCCCAATACTGTTGCTCCAAGGGAGAGTACAACAGTACTGCTTAAATGCAATCCTAAATTTTGAAGTGGAAGAGTAGAAGACCGCCGACACGATAATAAGAAATTATCAGTAGATTGCGATTCTTGGCAGAGGTAGCATAGAGGGGATATTGCCAGACCACGTCTGTGCAAATAAAAATTAAGTGTTGGAATACGGCAACGGGGGGTCAGCCTAGTAAATGAAACTTCGAATTTCTGGTCAAACACCATTTCCGGTTCCAAGGATAATTTAGGTGCAAAAAACCCGTAGATTTTGCTATTGACAGGGCTTTTTTGTCTTCGCTCAAAGAAAAATGCCTATATCTGGCTGCAGTGATGCGCTCAGTTGCTGGCAGCTAAGATATCAGAGGACCTGTTAGAGAAGCTCGTGCTAGGGAATCCGCTATTTCATTAATATGAATCTCTCGGTGGCCTGGGACCCCTACCATATGAACTAACCTTAAGTGAGGCGGAGCTAATGAATAAAACGTGTTCAATGCTTTTCACTTTGTAGACGCAGTAAGTGCGCTGCATACAGATAGAGAATTTGGGACGATAATACCTTTTGTAGTATTAAGGGTTAATTTCCGCAAGGCAAGAACTACTGCCAGAAGTTCGGCATGAAAAATTGATGTGTAATATGGTAGGCGAAGTGAAAAAGACCAGTCGAGGGATGGGGAGTAGATACCCACGCCTGCGTTCTCTTCACACGAAGAAGCACCAGTCGCTATTACATTTAATTTGAAACGGGCCAAATATTCTGGTAAACGGTCATTCAAGTATGTTGCGGGCAGAAATTTCGTATTGTTTCGAAAAATGTCGTCAAATTCAATTTTGAGTTAGCCTGGAGACCTATAACGCGGAAATATTTCTCTGCGACCAACATTTAAAGGTACGAACTGTTTTCCACAAATACAACTTGTCGGGTATGCAACCGTGACCGGGTGTTCTAAAAATATTTATTGGTTCCCTAATAAATGCATATTCTCCACGTGATAGCGGATTCATAAACTGTTAAGTAGGTTTCAACCGTAAGCATGCGGTATCGAGTGTGAAGAGTAGGTATGCGCGGTTCCTGGTATAATGCATTATTAGCAACGAATTTAGGAAGACCTAAACATAGTCGGATAGCTTCTCTTGCTAACAGAACAAGTGGTCTTAATTTATATTTTGCATTTCATGAGAACAAAACACAGCCAAACTCTAGAATTATTAGTGTGTCACTTCGCATACCAGAACGCCGGTTAATGATTCTGCGTAGTAAACCAACGGACCGTGTCCCCTTCGTTCCAATATTATCTATGTGAGAACGCCAGTTAAGTTTTCCGTCATATATGATACCCAAGTACTTAAGCGACTCTACCTGAGGAATGGTTCTCTGTTCATATACCAATGATAACTGTATCGGCCCGGAAAGCAGAAAAACAAGTGCTGCACTTTTGTTTATGTTTAGCGACAGATGCAAATTGTGAAGCTACGTCTGCAGAGTACAGACGTACGTTTGCAACGACAGGTGAAGGTAATTGATGTCTCTAGCTGTCGCGAAAAATGCAATGCCATCTGCATAGACATACAGATTCACATCCTGGTGAAGTGGTACTGAACTCGTCAATAGCATAAAAAGTACAGGAGGCAGAACAGCCCCCTGGGGCACCGCTCTTGTCTGATCGAACGTTCTTGAAGAAAAGCGTTTTGAAAACAAAAAAAATTCTGTTTCTTAGAATAGCACAAAGATGGTACTATATCCCCCACCCCTTTAATAACCTTCCCATTCCAGTACATAGAGTGAATGAGTCATCTTTGCCAAAATGAATGTAAGCCTGTTATCCACGTTGTCTTCACGATTTTGTTGTTGTTCTCAATAGGTTCTAACATTGTTTACATATTGTGCAATGTTTACTTAGTTTGAATGGTTGTTGTGGGCTACGTGTTTTTATTAGAACATTAAGCGTTGTTTACTGGGAATGTTTACATCAGTAACCTGTGATACGTTTTTTTTTTAATTTATTGTTTTTTTAGGTTGACATTTAGTTTTTCTCTAGTAAGGTTACATAATGCATTGCCCTGACTGCGAGGTTTCTGCTATACAAGCCCACAGAAGGCTTCGACAGACCTGGCAAAATTATATGCACAAATTGATTATTGGTAATAAAGATTTATTATTATTATTATTATTATTATTATTATTATTATTATTATTATTATTATTATTATTATTATTATTATTATTATTATTATTATTATTATTATTACTACTACTACTACTACTACTACTACGACTCATGCGTAGTTTGTAGAAATGAGGGACCATTTATTTTTTAGCTTGTTGCACCATTTCCTTATATATCATTCACACCTTGTTTCCATTTTAATAATTTGCAGCTCCCGCATTTATTTGAAGACCAATGTGTCACAAGGTTCCATATGTCTCTTTTACTTTTTGATGTGCACGTTATAGACACGTGCAGTGCTCTATCTACTTGTAAATTATTTCAATATGCATATGATACTGTACTTGTAGCCACACACATCAATTTTTCAAATATATTGTCTCAAAGTATATTGTTTTCAATATATGCTTCAGAATGGCGTTGGATAATTGTAGGACTGGTTTGATAGAAATGTGATTGATATTAACCATTCTAAATCAAGGTTGGTTTGCTTACGTGGCCCACTTGGGAGTGTCTCACTTTCTTACTGACTTTATTTGCACACGTATCGATGTGTCGATTGTTCATGCCCCGCAACAAGTTTTTCTGCTTCAGTAGAGTATTTGGACGCATGCCTTGATTCCGGCCTTCTTTTTTCGATTCACGTACATATGAGCCAGACTCCGTAAAACCTCTCTTTATTCTATCCCATCAAAATGTTTTTACCTCCGTCGGCCAGAAAGCATTTGCTTCCCTCGTTAGCCTACGGTGTACTCATGTATGGAATTATAACATTTGTTCATTGTTCCGGTATTTGGCATGAACGTGTAAATACGCTCCGAAACACGAGAACGATGAACAAATGTTGTAATTCCATACATGAATCACCATGAACTGTCATACATCACAAACTCGCCTACACCCGCACTATGCTCAGTGTAAATAAGTTATTAAAATGTGTATTAAATAGTAGTAGTAGTAAAAACATTATTTAGAAAGGAAGTGGGGCCAAAGGGGTAAAAGAGCGATGGGTGGCTCCTTTAGTGCATGGCTCCACTGGCCTTGGCCGCTCGCTGGACTTACTAAGTGTTACTTAGGACGCATGCAGCTCGCAAGATATCAACCTTTTCGAGACCCCCAAGATTGCCGAAGTTGCGATCACTTTTTGCATAAACAGTGGTACTCAAACATTTCTGGACCAATACATTTAAAGTCCCCAGTGTGTTTTGCCGTCCTTTAACTCATGCGCCCGCTTTTTAAGTTCTTCACACACGTAGCACATTTGGTAGATATTCTCTAGCATATTATGTTCCTCACATATTTAATGCTCTTTCCTAGGAAACTACTTTTGTATGTATACGCGATGCTCGCGAAAACCTAAAGAAATTATATGTGGAATGATATGGGCTTAATGTATCCCCCTCTGAGTCATCGTAAATCGTGCCTTTAGCTTCTGCCAGTTTTTCTACCTTGTATTTTTTCGTCCACAAATAGGTTTCAATGTAACTCTTCTTTCTTTGATTTTTTTCTAAAGTAGTCAGTTTTGGTGGCCGACTACTGCTGCACAAGCTTAGGCGAATCCGCTATCTGTAATTACACTAGCAAGATGTGGTAATACAATTATTATTATTATATTACTTTTATTATTATTATTATTATTATTATTATTATTATTATTATTATTATTATTATTATTATTATTATTATTATTATTATTATTATTATTATTATTATTATTATTATTATTATTATTATTATTATTATTATTATTATTATTATTATTATTGGGCGGCACTTCTAGGTCAAATTGTGAACTCCTCGAAAATGTGTGAAAAAAATTCACACCCAAATTTAAATATCGATTCTGTCAAAAGCCTTCCATCTCCTTGCTAACACAGACACTCACGTTACCTATCCCCACCTGTAGACGCCACAAATCGGAGGTTCTTTAGAAATTACGACATGAAAAAATCTGGTGTTCGCAGTTGCTTTCTTATGCGCCTTTTACATTCTGCAGCAAAGCAGAAAAAAGAACAGCGCGCTTTTCATCCTTACAATTTTTGGTACCCTTTACGCAGAGTGCAGGCGACATATCACACCCATTTAGAGTGCCTGGATATCTTCATGCCTAATTCTAACATTTTCATGAATGAAGCTGCAGAGGAACATGAATAACTGAGAAGAAACTGTAATCTATTGCGTGTTCCGTCATTCTGTAAACCTTTTCTGTTTCTGCACTTTTGGTGTGTATGTCCATTCGGGTACTCATATTATGATGGGCTAAAACCTGTATTCTCGAAATTCTTATATTTTGGTGTGTGCTCACGTGTGTGTGTGTGTGTCTGTGTGTGCACTGTTTTTCTTGTGCATTGATTTTCCGAGTGCGCCAGCACCAAACCCCTCGAGGTTGTTCCTGGGCCTTTGATAAACACCTTTTATTTATTTATTTATTTATTTATTTATTTATTTATTTATTTATTTATTTATTTATTTATTTATTTATTTATTGAAACTGGTAATTAAGAAGCAACTTCCTTCAACGGCGCTTATGGATAGATTGAATGAGTCTTATCGCCTTAGAGAAAACCATATAGCATCCTTCAAGGTACGTTGGAACTTACCATCGAAATACCGGCGCCCCGGCAGCGAATTGAACTTCCGATCTGCCTACCACTCAGCAAGAGAATTCCCCCATTCAGCCATTATAACAGGTTGTCCTAGTAACTACTGTGAAGCCCGTATTTCAACCTTTCCGTGCAATTAAAGGATAACATAGAAGCGTATGTTGGTATTTTTTATGTTGTTTATGGGCATTAATTAAAAAGGCATTTAGCTTTTCTTGTTCTTTGAGCATTTCTGTGGGGAGTGTAGCGGATTTGAAGCTGAGGTTGTTAACTGTGGACAGGAGAATCTATTGCGGAGAAGAAGTGTGCTGCAAAGGAGGAGCGTATGTAGAGACATGGCAAATGATCAGTGACGGAGTTACGCGCCGCATGTGAATCTACATTAGCCGTAGACTAAACGTTCGAGAGTGACGACAGGCCACCTTAAATGAAATGAATATGACTGTACAGTGTTATCTAAGAGCCGACAGATATAGACATAATGATATCTTTGGCGGTAATCAACCTTGGAACATGTTCCCTGGTGTTGTTAGGCCTTGGTAAGTGAAGAAATGCGAAGCCACTATCGACAGGTGCTGTCTTCGTTTTCATGTGGAATATGTGTTTGGTAATGTTTGTTCTTTTTTCATTCGAGGCATAACCATTTATAGGGCGGAATTATGATCAAAATAAATAAATGCAGCCCTAGCTTATGCAACAGCAACCAGGAACCGTGACCGAGATAGCAAAGCACTCGGTTGGCTCGTGGGAGACATCAACAACGGAGGTAGTTGTCGCTGAGAACTGGCGGACCCAGGTTGATATACATCAGATGGGACTAACAAATCGGCGGGTAAGCCTACTTGCCCTGCACGATTGTCACCGTTCTCAGTGAGGATGGACACCTAATTCCCTTGCAGACATATGGCATCGGGCGGCTGGTTTATGACCTTAGGCATCCACAAGTGGGTCTCTTTGGAAGTAAAGCAAAAAATCCTTTCGGGAGCCACATGACTGTTTAAGGAAATATATAGTCCTCCTACTTCGAAACAACAGCTGCAGAGATGACAGCGCTGGTGTGGCGGAATATCGACACTAGCGAAGGGATTAATATCGAAATAACTTTTGTTGTTCGTACAATCTTGTCACCCGAGGTTACGCATGAGAACTCGGACACAATGCGTCCAACAAGGATATCCATTACGATAGAAGAAACTTTCACGATAAAAAGGGCCTTCTAGATCGCGGACCCTTTCGCATGGGATCACAACTCACTCCGAGTATGTGAGGTCTGCACGAAACGGTGTTAACCGGTGCAGAGGTCTTCAATAAGAAGACCTCTTCAAAACGCGGTGGTGAAACAGTCATCTATCCATCTTGATTAAATCAGGTAAGCGATATGCTACCATTCTTGTATGCATATTAAACTTATTTTTCTTCCTCAAACCTTCCCTAACTACCTTATACCGATACCTGTGTATCTGTTGCATCGCATTCTATCTCGTGTAATAATATGCAACTGCAGTGCAAAGCGTGCAAGTATCAACGCTACGCGTTAGCGCATCTGCCATTGCAAGACAAATGGCACGAGACGGTAATAATGGTGCTGATAATGATTTATTGAAGACTTCCTCAAAACGCGGCTATCTGTCTAGCTTGATTCAGTCAGGTACACGATATATGTTTCTTCTAGCATTCTTGTTACATCATCTTAAACTTCTTTTTCTTCCTCTTTTGGGTAGCGTTAGTTGCGTCTTTGTGCAAGTACTGATCCTTGTGGTGATTCGTCTAGGTGGCGAACCTATTCTGCACGATCCACTGGGCAGCACTGTTAGGCTGCTGCTGTATCCACCTCTCGTGCGCATCTTCCAACTATCTCACTGAACTTTAGCTACTGCGTTTGCCATCTACCGGAGCAGAAGCTCTTCAAAAAGGCCATCACTTCCCGTTACTCATCATTTGGGCCGCAGTGGTTGCGGCTATTCTTTGTGTTGCTCCCTCCAGGTTCGTTGCTTTTTTTGTGTGCACTCTATTCCGTATTGCGTTCTTGCCCACATGCACTACAGCCCCTATCTTGTGCGTCTTGTTTCCTAGCCCCCGGAGGCAAACGGGAGTTCCCTCGAATTAGAGGAACACGAAACATTGAGTGGGCATGGGAACAACGCTACAATGCGGCTGACAAACATCTTCCGCTTCTGCCTGTTTCAGCTCGTGACAGCATCCAGCCCAAGCACCGCTGCGGCGCCTTATCGGTGCTGCAATGGCGCTTTGCCACACGTGTTGCACACTGAAAACCCAGCGCCAAGTGACGCATCCTCCGGCGATCCACGAGTTGCCACGCCAGCGCCAGTTCCTGTGACTCTCCCTGGACGGTCTACTGCATCACCATCGACATCAACGCCCCCGCTCTACTTAAACTACTGGCACCGTCCGCAGCAGTTCAGTGGGCATGGGAACAACGCTACAATGCGGCTGACAAACATCTTCCGCTTCTGCCTGTTTCAGGTTTGTTACACATCTTCTAAACGCTCAGATAACGCGTTCCTTGTCGTGTTCCCATGCCCACAGCTGCTTTTGAACCATGTGCATGAGTGTTTTTGCGTGATGAAAACGTTGCTGTCCGGGGATGTCGAGCTGAATCCCGGGCCGAATTCTAATAAATCCGCGAAAGCTTCAGGTGATGACAGTTCTGTTTTAACACTGCTTCATGATCTTCGGGACCGTTCCGCCAACATAGAACAAGGACAGGCGCGCATAATTGATTCCCTGCAAAGCCTTACAGCAAATCAGAAGGAACTAAGTAAAAACATTACAGAAATCTCCGCCCGCCTTAACGCTGTTGAAAATAAATTGCAGTTGCTCGACGCAGTTCGGGAGGACATGACCACAGTGAACGAAAGTGCTGAAAGAGCATTAGCTCAAAATGAGATACTAAAAATCCGTTTAAATGACCTTGAGGATAGGTCTCGTAGAAAAAATATTGTATTTTATAATGTTCCAGAGGGACCCAATGAAACATGGGCAGAATCCGAGGAAAAAATAAGAGGTATTGTTCAAAAGAACATGTCCTTAACCTTAGCCGAACTGGACATTGAACGCGCGCACAGGATCGGTAAGGCGGTAACGGGGAAAAAGCGACCAATAATTGTGAAATTCACGCACTACAAAACTAAAGAACAGGTCATGGGCGCAAAAAGCAAGCTAAAAGAGTCCGATTTCTCGATTAATGAAGATTTTGCTCCGGACACCAGGCATGCACGGAAAAAGCTTGCTGAATTCGCAAAGCAAACTGAGCCCGGTGAACCGTTTAGTCTTCGTTTTAATAAGCTTATTCTGAAGAAAAAATGCTATACCTACTGCCCTATAACTGATAGCGTTCGAGAAAAAGATGAAAAACTTGTTGTAACTAACTCTGGTCCTTTGTCTCCTAGATAGCTCAACGAACATGAGCACCGACCTGCGCAAGCACCACATAACGTCTCAGTTCTTTTTACTAATATACGCAGTGTCATTGGCAATCGTGATAGTTTATCTTGCACGGCCGATACTACAGCAGCCGACATCATTGTACTGACAGAAACTTGGCTCAATGAAACTGTAGATAATAATGAAATATTTTCAACGGAAAAGTGTTACCGTGTATTTCGCTGTGACCGTTCTTTTGGTCGCGGCGGTGGTGTATTAATCGCTGTGTCCGACAATCTAGAATGCTTTGAAGTTAGTGTTGGTACTACACTGGAGTTCAAATGTCTACAGGTAACAATTAACCATAAAGCTCTATTATTTTGTGCATGCTACCACGCACCATCTACGCCCGTCGGCTTTTCTAACGACCTTCATGATATTCTGAACATAATTCAAACAAAGTTTCCTGGTCGTCCTATCTTTATTTTTGGTGATTTCAACTTCCCGAACATTAACTGGTCTAGCCCTGCAGTGGACGGTGACGGATCTTCCGAGTCGGCAAGTTTTTCAGCCCTCTGCTCCTTCTTCTCGCTAACACAAATGGTTACTCAGCCGACAAGGACGACAGCTACCAGTTCTAACGTATTAGACCTTTTGCTAACGAGCGCCCCAGATTTTGTTTCCGAGGTAAAATACTTGCCAGGCTTAAGTGATCATTGTTTACTGCACGTCACGTTGAATTTACCGTCGAATAAAACGCCAAATAAAACGAAAACCATTTACAATTATGCTAGAGCAAATTTTTCTGCAATTAATGATGGCCTCCAGTTCTTTCTCGACGATTTCGTCCTGGCATTTGCCGAACGATCTGTTAACGACAACTGGTGCATGTTTAAAGAAAACCTGCATGATTTAATCGAATTGCACGTCCCTCGTAAAATAATCACGACTAATCGTAGGTCCCCATGGTTCACTCGTTCCTTAAAACGCCTCGGGAACAGAAAAAGGCGGTTATATGTCAGGGCGCGGTCGTCCGGAAGATCGGAGCATTGGTCAGCTCTAAGAGCCGCAGTTGGCACTTATAAAAAATCGTTAAAAGATGCTAAACAACATTTCTTTAATGTCACACTGCCATCATTTCTTTTAACTGACACTAAAAAATTCTGGAACGTTGTTAATGGGTCAGATCAGCCATCAATCTCTCTCCTGGATTCTCATTCAAATCCCATCCCTAACAGTGATAGTGCTAATGTACTTAACGAGACTTTTGCTAATGCATTTTCTGTCCCTTTTAGCGCATCACCACCTGACTATACTCCCGATATCATATTTCCTATGGATCCCATTCGTTTTGACTTTGAAGGCATTATAAGTATCATAGATCGTTTAAAGTTATCCTCTTCATGTGGTCCCGATAATATCAGCACTAAAATCCTGAAAAACACTAAAGTATATTCTTCCATCATACTATCGAAAATATTTGAGCAATCCCTTCAAACTTGTGACGTCCCAGACGACTGGAAATTGGCTAAGGTAGTTCCACTCCATAAATCAGGCGACAAGCACCTATCACTCAACTATCGGCCAGTATCACTAACCAGCATTCCTTGCAAGATAATGGAACATGTAATCTTGTCATCCCTAGCAAACTTTCTTGAGTCATCATCCTTTTTTACTCATGCGCAGCATGGATTTAGAAAACACTTTTCTTGTGAAACACAGCTAATAAATTTTACAAATGATATTAACTTCATACTTGATCGTGGCAGTGAGGTTGACTGCATCTATTTAGATTTTTCCAAAGCATTCGACAAAGTCTCTCACAGCTTGCTTCTTCACAAACTAAGTAAACTTAACATCGACCAAAATGTACTACGATGGATTGAATGCTTTTTGTCTAACAGGTTCCAATACGTGCACGCTAACGGCATTAACTCATCACCGGTATCTGTGACCTCAGGCGTCCCACAAGGTTCTGTTATCGGTCCCTTGCTCTTTCTGGTATATATTAATGACTTACCTAACAACGTAACATCCACAGTGCGACTTTTTGCGGATGACTGTGTGGTTTATCGGGAAATAAAAAATACTAATGACACTGTACTACTCCAGGAAGACTTAGCTACTATATCTAACTGGTGTTCACAATGGAAGATGACACTTAACGATACTAAATGCAAAGTAATGCGTTTTTCGCGTCGCGTCAATCCGTGCCCCGCTCCCTACACTATTTGTTCCTCCCTGCTAACACCGGTAACATCTTACAAATACCTCGGTGTCATCATAACGTCAAACCTAGCTTGGAAGGCACATATCATTTCTATCATCGCGTCCGCTAACCGCATGCTTGGATATCTGAAACGGAATTTTTCCTTAGACCCGACACCTATTAAACTTCTTCTGTACAAATCGCTTGTCCGCTCCAAATTAGAATACGCTAATTCAGTATGGGACCCTTTCACTAACTCTCTTATCGACGCCCTCGAAGCCGTACAGAACAGAGCAGCCCGTTTCATCTTTCGTAACTATGATCGTTTGTCCAGCGTCACAGAAATGAAAAACACATTGTCACTAACCCCTCTCTCAACGCGCAGAAAAATATCACGCCTGTGTCTGTTTTTTAAAATTTACCACATGAATTCCACCCTTAAAGATACATTACTCACGCCGCCAACATATGTTTCATCCCGCTTAGATCATCCATGCAAAGTTGGTGTTTCACAGTGCCGTACAACATCCTGCAGGAATTCTTTCATTCCAAAAACATCATTGGACTGGAATCAGCTACCATGTGATATTGCACTTTCGAAAGATTTTGATGAATTTAAGAAGAAATTATCAACATATTATTGCTTGCCATAGCTTTGGTTCCATTTGCATTTTTCTCGTTATCATGCGCATCCTTCTCTATTTTCCCCCCAGATTTGCTGTGTTCATGTTTGTGCTAATGGTGGCGTTTTTCAATTTTTGCGATTTTCGACTTTTCTGTGCGTGACTTAGCGTTTTTTGGTAATTGTATAAATTTTGAACTCGCTTCATGTTCTGGGTAGTGAATTATGTATTTGTTCCGGTATATATATATATATGTTTTATATATATGCGTTGTCTCCTTTTGTACAAATTTATTGAAATGTGTGTACCACTCCCCTCAATAATGCCCTCTGGGCCATGAGGGTATCTGAAATAAATAAATAAATAAATAAATAAATTTGCAATTGCTTGTGTGAGGTCCCACAAGGCAGTCGATGGTCGAGCAGCAAGTGTGGAACCTGATTTAAGTGATTAGCGGTGAGAAGCCACGATACTCGTAAATACAGCGCGTGGTCTTTTCCATTGGCAGAGAGCCTGAATGGCGAGATTGTACGCGGCATGCATGGTGCCTGTGAATTCTGAGTATAGTTAGAAGTGTGTGCAGCCACTAGACTGTGTCGGTCAACGGCACTTGTCGCGCCTGTAGATGCACATAGAGGAACGGCGAGACAAATCCAGCGTTCTTATTTTATTACGTTGTGTAGCCTGTGGAAATGAGTTCTGCGTGTATTTGTAATACTGGCAGGCTGTAGCTGATAAACTGCAAAATGAGTGATCTATACTGTATAGATCGCTGAATCTTTACAAGACAAGAAGAACGCTTAGAAATTTCATTTCGACAACATCGGAGATAGCTAACCTCGAAAACTATTGTTCCTTTTGGGACGACATCACTGAAGAAGTAAGTGAAGAAATGCGAAGCCACTATCGACAGGTGCTGTCTTCGTTTTCATGTGGAATATGTGTTTGGTAATGTTTGATCTTTTTTCATTCGAGGCATAACCATTTATAGGGTGGAATTATGATCAAAATAAATAAATGCAGCCCTAGCTTATGCAACAGCAACCAGGAACCGTGACCGAGATAGCAAAGCACTCGGTTGGCTCGTGGGAGACATCAACAACGGAGGTACTTGTCGCTGAGAACTGGCGGACCCAGGTTGATATACATCAGATGGGACTAACAAATCGGCGGGTAAGCCTACTTGCCCTGCACGATTGTCACCGTTCTCAGTGAGGATGGACACCTAATTCCCTTGCAGACATATGGCATCGGGCGGCTGGTTTATGACCTTAGGCATCCACAAGTGGGTCTCTTTGGAAGTAAAGCAAAAAATCCTTTCGGGAGCCACATGACTGTTTAAGGAAATATATAGTCCTCCTACTTCGAAACAACAGCTGCAGAGATGACAGCGCTGGTGTGGCGGAATATCGACACTAGCGAAGGGATTAATATCGAAATAACTTTTGTTGTTCGTACAATCTTGTCACCCGAGGTTACGCATGAGAACTCGGACACAATGCGTCCAACAAGGATATCCATTACGATAGAAGAAACTTTCACGATAAAAAGGGCCTTCTAGATCGCGGACCCTTTCGCATGGGATCACAACTCACTCCGAGTATGTGAGGTCTGCACGAAACGGTGTTAACCGGTGCAGAGGTCTTCAATAAGAAGACCTCTTCAAAACGCGGTGGTGAAACAGTCATCTATCCATCTTGATTAAATCAAGTAAGCGATATGCTACCATTCTTGTATGCATATTAAACTTATTTTTCTTCCTCAAACCTTCCCTAACTACCTTATACCGATACCTGTGTATCTGTTGCATCGCATTCTATCTCGTGTAATCATACGCAACTGCAGTGCAAAGCGTGCAAGTATCAACGCTACGCGTTAGCGCATCTGCCATTGCAAGACAAATGGCACGAGACGGTAATAATGGTGCTGATAATGATTTATTGAAGACTTCCTCAAAACGCGGCTATCTGTCTAGCTTGATTCAGTCAGGTACACGATATATGTTTCTTCTAGCATTCTTGTTACATCATCTTAAACTTCTTTTTCTTCCTCTTTTGGGTAGCGTTAGTTGCGTCTTTGTGCAAGTACTGATCCTTGTGGTGATTCGTCTAGGTGGCGAACCTATTCTGCACGATCCACTGGGCAGCACTGTTAGGCTGCTGCTGTATCCACCTCTCGTGCGCATCTTCCAACTATCTCACTGAACTTTAGCTACTGCGTTTGCCATCTACCGGAGCAGAAGCTCTTCAAAAAGGCCATCACTTCCCGTTACTCATCATTTGGGCCGCAGTGGTTGCGGCTATTCTTTGTGTTGCTCCCTCCAGGTTCGTTGCTTTTTTTGTGTGCACTCTATTCCGTATTGCGTTCTTGCCCACATGCACTACAGCCCCTATCTTGTGCGTCTTGTTTCCTAGCCCCCGGAGGCAAACGGGAGTTCCCTCGAATTAGAGGAACACGAAACATTTGCAATTGCTTGTGTGAGGTCCCACAAGGCAGTCGATGGTCGAGCAGCAAGTGTGGAACCTGATTTAAGTGATTAGCGGTGAGAAGCCACGATACTCGTAAATACAGCGCGTGGTCTTTTCCATTGGCAGAGAGCCTGAATGGCGAGATTGTACGCGGCATGCATGGTGCCTGTGAATTCTGAGTATAGTTAGAAGTGTGTGCAGCCACTAGACTGTGTCGGTCAACGGCACTTGTCGCGCCTGTAGATGCACATAGAGGAACGGCGAGACAAATCCAGCGTTCTTATTTTATTACGTTGTGTAGCCTGTGGAAATGAGTTCTGCGTGTATTTGTAATACTGGCAGGCTGTAGCTGATAAACTGCAAAATGAGTGATCTATACTGTATAGATCGCTGAATCTTTACAAGACAAGAAGAACGCTTAGAAATTTCATTTCGACAACATCGGAGATAGCTAACCTCGAAAACTATTGTTCCTTTTGGGACGACATCACTGGGATTCAGAGACAGGGATGATTTAATTGAAATTATTATTCGATAGGCGACACAAAAACTACCTTGCTCAATTTCTAAAATTATCAATTACTCCTATAATTTATTTTAAATTAGTTTATCTCAGAATTTCTGACAGCACTTTTTTTTCATTTCTAACTTATATTTCATTCACTGAGGCTATTTTATGCAAATTTAGCTTTTCTGTTAGTAATAACAAACATGCTGAAAACCACAAGCTTATTGGCCAATTTCCTATAGTGTGTATGAGCTGGTATTTATAGACAAGACAACAACAGCAATAGAGATAGCAACAACTGTGCATCAGTACGTTATTGGTACAGGGAGACTCGTGTTAAACACCTTTTCTTCAGTATTAACACTAGATCGTATTATTTTCATAATCTAACATCTTCGCCACAGTTGACATGTGTGATGCAGCTTCTTTTGTTTAAAGGCTCAGTCGGTTCTCTGAGGCGGAGCATCCGAAAACCCAGTTGAGGACAAAGCCGCTCGTTTAAAAAAAAAACACACACGCAAACTTTTAATAGAACTACAATGAGGATAAAAAAAACATAAAATAAACACTCAAAGAGACACCACGGCAAGAAACGCGCTTAGGGCTAGGATGGTATTAACAGTACGCGAGTCCGGGCTGACCACGACTTGTGAGGGCGCATAGTAATCTCGACGGGGAGAAGCGGAGACAGGTTGACGAGAGAAGTGGTGACGGTCTCAGCAAGGCTAGGGGAGTTGGACCGTTGACCGGGCGACCCATGCGCGGCAGCTCTGGCTTGGAGAGGGAAGACAGGCGGCTTGGCGGCACGAGCAGATGGCTCAGGCGTTCTGGCCAGGCAGCTGGGCGTAGAACTCGGGCCCGTAGCCAGGCTACTCTCGTCCTGCCCACGGGTGCAGAAGCTCGCCTGCCTCATGCAGTGGTTCACGACCGAGTAGAGTGGCGACGCCCAGGAACGGGTTGGCAGGAGGCCCCGGCCGGGTTCTAGTCCTGGTGTCTCGGGTCGGGAACCCGACGGTCTGTCTTCAACGCCCGCTCCGGTGGCAGCCCTTCTCCTGGCGTCGCTTCCTGTTACTCTCGCCGCGTCTCACCTGCCAGCGCGCCTCACATTTCGGCTGCTCTGGCCGATTCGTCATTCGCTGATTGGCTGCTTAAAGCTCCGTGGTTTCTTTCCCTTCCCTTTTAGTTTCTTTTCTTGCGCCTCGTGTTCACGTGCCGGACGCTCTTCGACGTTGTCGTCTTCCATCCAGCACGGAATTCGCCTCGGCGCGCGCACTACTTGTCGTCTGCTTTTTGTCCTCTCGAACCACCGCACCGTGTCGCGCACTACGCACATCACAGCATGCACATGTTTCAAGGAAATAGAAATATCTCTGATCACTGTTAATTAAATACAGGTAGTACTACTCAATAAGTTCTGAGGAAGACAGAACATCAAATTATGTTTCTTTTCAAACTACGGCCAACCTCCCCCTTTCGCGCGTACGTGCCATAAATGTGAAGAAGAAGGCGTTTAAGCAGAAGAAGCCGAAGAAGAACAAGAAGGGAGCACAAGCAAGGTCTACTTCGACTATGGAAGCACTCAATGAGCTATGTGATACCACTTTTACCCTGCGAAGGGTTGGTCTGGCGTATTCCCTACATGGATCACACTGTGGACAAGCGAGAACGTCTGATCATGCCTTTTTTCTTGAAACGTCCAACCAAGGTTTCATGTTTATATTTGTGAAGCACAGGCCGAATTCACGAAGCTTCTCTCTTTTAAGGGGTCTTTGCTATTTGACTGGTAGCTATTGCGAAGAAAATGTTCAGCGTCATGGTTGGCTGGAATTTGTTATAACGAATAATCGCAGCTTAAAAGCTTTTCGTCAGTAGGGGCAAGAGGAACAAATGCATAAGCAAGCAGCTTGATGAAGCGGCTCCAGATATGATCCTCCTTAAGAAGCTTGAGCATGCGTCTGCGCTGAGTTTTTTTTAACACGCCTTTTGGTGCCACAGGAATGATGTTGCTACATGTTCAGTAACCGTAATCACTAACAGTTCTTAACACTAGAAATTCTGAAGAGAAAATTGCCACGATGAGGGATGCTAAACTTGTTAATAGTGCTGACCACCGGCGAACGACAAAGAGCACTTACGAAGTGGGAGCTTTGTGAATTCGTCTCAATGTGTGCTACGACATATACTGCTCTGCATTGAAATTTTTTACTTCCTTCAAGTCTTGGGCGTGGCCATTTTGCCGAAGCCAGCAAATTTTGCCCGCATTTAGCAGAACTTCTCCTGGCCTCACTGCAGGGGTTGTGACAGCAAGTGCGACAGCGCGTTGGGCGATGGGGACGATCCACGAGCCAGCACAAGACATGTATTTCCTCGCCAAGCTATTACTGTAGTTTGTAAGGCAAGCCAATTTCACTCAAAGTGCAGAACCGATAATTAGCATTTAGATAATTGCATTAGACAATAGCATTAGGGTCGGCCAGGTGTGAAATGTGCAGATAGGCGCTTTTCCTCTTCTTTGGCGTTGCGTCTCACCAATATGCGGTTGCGGAAGATCTCTCCCACATCTGTAGATTAAAGAAAGGACATAAGAAGGACATTTACAAAACAAAGGAAATTTACAAAGGATCCCTGTTGTTGAGGCGACTGATTATTCACATGTTTGTTAGCGGCACTGAAGTGCTAAATACGATTTGCTATGGTTCCCCATAAGGTTTCACACTTCTATGGCATACCCGTTTACTTAAAACACGTCGTTCGCCCTACCAAAACATCACACTAGCCTGCAATTCAACGCTATATCCACTTGGCATCTATTTTTGCATTTGAGGACAATTTGTAACAAATACATGAGTTATGCATAAAATACAACTTCACAGATGAAGTGTGGCTTCGCAAAGCATTTATTTAAAGTGATTGCAGAAAGCTTGCTTTAAGGTAGATTCCAAGATGTGCGTGGGATTCGTATTGACAACTTTTTTAGATTTCCGTACAAGGTTAACTCGCTTAACAGTATTTTAAAATGGAACATACTACCATATATATTTGATTGTAAGATTTAAATGTCGAAGCATTCGATAACGTCAAAGCGTTCGTGAACACTGGAATACTCTATTTATTTTAGCTGAAAGTTTATAATAAAGTGAGCATTTCGTTTTAGCAATCTTTAAAAGCATTACGTTGATTTTCCTGGCAATATTAATCTTAAATCAAACAATACTTTAGGCAAGGTCGAAGTGTTGGAGCTCTACACTTAAAGCTGCTTAGCTCCTCAAGGAGAAGTAGTATAGCAGATTGCTGACTTAATTCACGCTTCTATATTTCGCCCTCTTTGAAACGTTTTCTTTCTTCTAACTCTGCTTATTCCGCAGTAATATTATTTCACATTAATAACATTGCAAACTTAATCAGGCCCTCGACCACGCAGGCAGTCTAAAGCTCTTTGACCCTTGCGTTAAAGGTATTTCTGCAGGAAACGCGAAAAAGAAGGTCTGTGCATTCATTTAATGAGTTTCTGAAACACACCAATTCTCTCAAAGTGATTTTACTGCATAAGTGGAATGCAATTCTCAAACCAGGCAATCGCAAATCAAGTCGAGAGGCATCATCTAAAGCAAATAGTGTCCTTTATTTTTTGCAGGACTCCTGGGCATCGGAGATTCTTCTCACCTTCCTTAGGATTTGTAAGCATATCTGTTCTTTTGTACGCTAGCAGTTACACTGAGCACATCACATGTAACCTATTCTTATCTGTATCATAAGAAGCCAACAAGCATTGACACCAAGGTAAACATAGAGTAAATTACTTCAATTCAATTGGTATTCAATTGGTAGAGCATCGCATGCGAAATGCGAAGGTTGTGGGATCGTTCCCCACCTGCGTCAAGTTGTTTTTTCATGCACTTTCGTTTCCGTTAATTTACTGTTTCTTTATTTCAATAATTAAGCTCAAGTAATTTCCCCTATGCTGTCCTTGGTGTCAGTGCTTGTTGGCTTCTTATGATATGACCAATAAAAATCGGGCCCCTTGATTAACACCCTTTCTTCTCGTGTATTCATACCTGATGACTAAATTTTTAAGCAGAAAGCATCCTGAGACTGACACCCATCAATGCCCGCAATCACAAAAAAGGTCTAGCTCAAAACTCTTCGCACAAGCAGATACGAGCCAAACGTGATGACGCACGAAATATTAGCGCATGTGACTGGCCAAAAAAACGTATTGCATTTCCGATCGAATGGGTTTTTGAATTCGGTGCCGCTATGCCTGAAAGAACCGCTTTTACATGTTCGTATGAACGCGTCGGTAGATGGCGGCACAGATGTCGATTTTTGTTTTGGAGAGAGTTTTAGCAATGCGACGACACACGTGGGGAGCAATATTTTTTAGAGTAGATTTTTATTACATCTAGAAGGGTGCTCGAGACAGTGAGAAAGAAATAGTCTTGAGCATAACAAGAATGGTTCGATTAGCGACACGCTTGGCTTGCTACCGCAGGGGCAATTTGGGATAATGGATGAAGTAAAATAACCCATGAGCACGCACATGCAAGTGAACTAAATGCGCTTCGAGAGACGTAATTTGAATAAAGAACGGGTCTGAAGGCGAGCTCGTTGCTTTGCATCCACGGTAGATAAAGAGGGCTAAAATTGCGAACAGAAGGAAGAAAACAGGACGAGCGCTGACTGCCTACGAGTGCTTTATTTTGTGTGCACAAATATATATCTTTAAATGCGAGGGAGAAAGGGGGAGGGAAACAAAACGGGTGAAGGGGTTACCATTCTAGTCGTGCGAGGGTCTGAAGGTGAAAACTAATATACATATAATGATTATTTAGGTAGATATTTGTATTCCTTACATATGAGGACGAGTGAAGATGAGCTAATGCATAACAGCCCTTTGAGCATCATTGTGAAGGTGTCAGTGATTTTACGTGCTGAATGGTTTCACTATCGTCGCAGAACCTCAGCGTTTGGAAGAACCGGTTTGTATCCGCAATTATGGCAGTGGATAGTGAGATTGCTCGTAGTTTTGTTTTTAACGTTGTACGCATATTCCCGCAGCAGTGCGTTGAGACACCGTCCTGTTTGGCCGATATACGTTCGGCCACACGGGGTGGGGATATTGTAGACGACTTGCTGCACTGCACAGGGCGCTTCAGGAACTGTTGTAGGGGTGGTCGGCGTTCACTTTTCTGTTTGGAAGTCCAGTTTGTTCGGGGCCGAGAATGCAACACCAGCACGATATGCTGCTGTTTTTATTTTATTTTGTGGGAGACGTCAAGCAGTCATGGGATAACGGCTAGTTTTGATTTGTTGTGCTCACGCCGTGCCTTATGGCTGGAAATCCTCATTTCTGAAAGGACAACTTCTGCAAAGAAGGAAAGTAGGTCTTCGGGTAGTGGCCTGCTCTAAGGCAATGCACTTGGCTGTTACTGCTTCGGTGAATTTCACGATGGCAGGAGCGAGTGGGGGCATTCCAGAGGGCTCCAAGTGCAATGCCGTGCTTGACAACGCTTCCCCCCGTAGAATTCGCACCAATCCCCTTGCAGTGCAGTAATGCTGTCATATATAAGATCCCCATCACCTGTGGCACAGGCTATATCGGTCAGGCAAGACGGTATCTGAACGAACGTTTGCGGGAACACGCATACAACGTTAAAAAGAAGAATGAGAGCAATCTCGCTCTTTACTGCGCCAATTCCGTATGCAATCACGTACTTCGAGATACTGAGGTTCCGCGCCGGTATTGAAAAAATGTGCTGCAGAAATTTCCCTGGTTTACCTACATTTTTTTTTTATTTCGGTATAGACAGCCGGGTGACTGTTCTTGTAGTTTTTGGCGTTTGTGTTTGCAACGGGGGCCACCACAAACTTGGGCCGCTCCTTGCACGCAGCTACAGGCTTGCCATTTGGCGCGAATTCTATCATGAATTTTGTTTTCCACGAACTCGTGCCAAGGTTCAGTCACACCTACACGTCGTGCTAGATGTTTGCATTGTTTTAAATATGGGGTTATACAGCCACCAATGTGGTGTGAAATGAACAAGTGACAATCAAATTAACACGTGCCATTAACGGGTGACGAAAGCAGTGAAGCAGTGTGTTCGCACAAGTGTCCTCCGTTATCCAACGAGTATAGTCTTCTTGAACATTACCCTTCAGTTTGGTGGCATGTCTGAGTGGTGTCGTGCGCGGTATGTCGAGTTACATGGTGATGGCTCTGAAGGTGGTGGATGTACACTGATGCATATATAGGATCTGGGGCCTCGTAACTTAAGAATACTATTCCATTCTGATGGGATTACAAGTTCCTGACATCAAACTTCCGTAACAGCCGACGTAAGCATCGCGCCATGACCCACATCGCTCTCTTGAACTCACTGAAACTCTCTTTTTGGCCATGAGAGGTCACTTTTGGTTACTCTCAAGGTGAATAACGTTGCTTTCCTGACATGTTTATTTTCGTGAAATTGGCTGGCGGAAGAAGTGTAGAGGGTTTTGGTTCTTCACCCTCGATTGGTGGGCTTCCCCTCGTTTAGTTTGTGGTGGCTCGTCAGAAACTGCGATAGTGGGAACCCGAAAGTTAGAAACGGTGCTAAAACGAATGCTCAGCCAAGAACAATCGCAAGAGCGATGTTGTATAGGTTCTGCAAGGAAACCACAACGGTAGGCTGCAGCAGCAGAGAAAATAATTACGCCGGTTGCTCCGAATACTCGGTGCTCGAGCGATCGGTGTGCAGCCACATACTCTTTTTGGAGCGAGGAAGTTTCTGGTTATGGCATAATGATGTATATTCTTGCACATACATTACCTAGCTGTAGTGAGTGAGAGAAGGAATGCAAAGATCTTAGCACGAAAGGAAGACGGAGGCCCTGTCATCAGGATTGCCTCCGTCACTGACATCGATAAGGTGCTCTAAACCCATGGCGCTAAACTGTATTTCTCTCCCGGTCTTCGGCTCATTGGGATATATTTTCAAAGACTGTGATAAGCCTTCTTTTTCAGTTCACATAAACATAAGAAGCATAAGGAAATACTATTATCAGTTCTTTCTCGATGTTGCTGACATAATGGCCTTAGTGGATGCATTTATACATTCGGAGATAAATGTTCAAGATATGTTGCCTCAGCTTCGTCTGCCGAATTACGAAAAACTTTTTTTACGAGAACGGCTAGGCGACCAGACCCCTCGAGGTTGTTCCTGGGCCCTTAATAAACACCTTTTATTTATTTATTTATTTATTTATTTATTTATTTATTTATTTATTTATTTATTTATTTATTTATTTATTAAACTGATCATTAAGAGGCAAGCTCGTACTACCTTCAACGGCGCTTATGGATGGATTGAATGAGTCAGTCTATCCCCGACAGGAAATTGAACTTCCGTCCACTCAGCAACAGAATTCCCTCATTCAGCCACTATTACAGGTGCTCCTAGTTACTACGGTGAAGCCCGTATTTTAAACTTTCCGTGCAATTAAAGGTTAACATAGAAGCGTATGTTGGTACTTTCTGTGTTGTTTATTGGCATTAATAAAAAAAACATTGAACACACATTCAACAGGTATGTTTCTGTGGGTTGATGCTGAGGTAGGTAACTGTGGAGAGGAGAATATATTCCGCACAGGAAGTGTGCTGCAAAGGAGGGGCGTATGTAGAGACATACCAAATGATAAGTGACGGAGCTACGCGCCGCATGTGAATCCACATTAGCAGTAGACTAGAAGTTCAAGAGTGACGACAGACCACCTTAAATGAAATGAATATGACCGTACAGTGTTATCTAAGAGGTGACCGATATAGACATAACCTTATCTTTCGCGGTATCCAACGTTAGAACATGTTCCCCGGTGTTGTTAGGCCTCGGTAAGTGAAGAAATGTGAAGCCGCTACTGATAGGTGGTGACTTCGTTTTTATATGCAATATGCGCTTTGTAATGTTTTTTCTTTCGTCATTCCAGGGATAACCGTTTATAGGGCGGAATGACGCTCAAAATAAATAAATGCAACTCTAGCTTATGCAACAGCAACCAGGAACCGTGACCGAGATAGCAAAGCACTCGGTTGGCTCGTGGGAGACATCAACCACGGAGGTAGTTGTCGCTGAGAACTGGCGGCCCAGGTTGATAGACATCATATGGGACTAAGATATCGGCAGGTAAGCCTACTTGCCCTGCGCGATTGTCACCGTTCTCAGCGGGGATGGACACCTAATTCCCTTCTTGCAGACATATGGCATCGTGCGGCTGCGTTATGACCCTAGGCATCCACAAGTGGGTCTATTTGGGCGTAAAGCAAAAAGTCCGTTCTGAAGCCACATGACTGTTTGAGGAAATATATAGTCCTCCTACTTCGAAACAATAGCTGCAGAGATGACAGTGCTGGTGTGGCAGAATATCGACACTAGCGAAGGGATTAATCTCAGCTTGTAGCGCGAAGGTAACGCGGGCACAGAAAGGAGCAGACAGGACGAGCGCTAACTCTCAACTAAATTTTTATTGAAACGAAGAACATATAATAGGTGATTGCAAAAACCGCAGCATAAGAACATGACAAGGTAAAAAACATCAGCTAAACATATCAGGAGGTATGGAAGTTAAAGAAGGAAACAAAAAAAAGATTACTTGAGATTAGTACACGTATTGCGAAGGTACTGAAATTCGCAATCTAACAGAGACAACGATGCATGGCTAACGCAAGTGTCTCCTAATCTTTTGATGTGGAATGCCTCGATAATTTCCCGTGTGGTTTGGCATTTATGACTGGAAAGAATTTTTGTGTCTTCAAAGAAAGGTTTACAAGCACAATCGAAACAATGTGACGCTAAATGTTATGCATTAGGGTTGTTTAGTGAATGTTTGTGTTCTTTTAGTCTAATGTTAATGCACCTGCCGCTCTGTCCAATGTAAGCTTTCCCGCACTCGAGGGGAATCTGATAAACTATACCGGTGTTGCAAGGCACTGAAGAGGACACATGTTTAACGCCGCAGTCATATTTTCTTTTTTTGCTACCCTGTTCAAGTTTCCTAGTGATCATAGCGCACATGCTAGACAAATTTCCAGGGGTCGAGAAAACTGTGTTGACGTCATACCTATTGCCCACGTTCCTTAAACCATGGGATAATCTATGTGTATACGGTACCACTGCAAACTTTGTTTCTTTTTTGTTTTTTTTTTGTTTCTTAGTACTACTACTACTAATAATATTAATTAATATCGAAGTAACCTTTGTTCCTACAATCTTGTCACCCGAGGTTACGCATGAGAATTCGGACGCAATGCGTCGAACAAGGGTATCCAGTGACGATAGAAGGAACTTTCACGATAAAAGGATCTTCTAGATCGAGGACCCTTTGGCATGGCGATCACAACTCACTCCGAGTATGTGCCGTCTGCCGCTTCAAAGCCAAACTAGGCGTCGTAAGCAGAGCGCATACAAAGCACGTTGTCCATATTGTAGACCGCTTTGAAAATGAGGCATGCACGACAACGCGCACCTCCTCCATTCGCCCGCGCGGCCACGCCGTATCAAGACTCCGTATAGAATATGACGGAACTATGCGGCGCGCATGTCACATCATGTCTCAAATGATGATTTAATGACATTTCTTCTCAACCGGGCCGGTGGCGAACACCCATCCTGCCTCAGGTATGTCATACATGTTTTTCATTATAGCTGCATTTGTAGATTTCCTTAAACTCCTTTTTCTTCCTCACGACTTCTCTGTTACACCGTACCGCATGTATGCAACTGCTACATGGCATGCCACTAGTGCATTAGTATGTAACTGCAACGCAAAGCGTGCAAGTATCGACGAAACGCATTAGCACATCTCACATTGCAAGACAGGTGCCACGAAACGGTGTTAATGATGGGCATGCTGATTTATTGAAGACCTCTTCAAAACGCGGCGTTGATATAGTTATCTATCCAGCTTGACCCGATCAGGTACATGATATATGTTTCTTCTAGCATTCTTGTTTCATCTTAAACTTCTTTTTCTTCCTCATTTGGGTAGCAGTAGTTGCGTCTTTGTGCAAGTACTGATCCTTGTGGTGCTTCGTTCAGGTGGTGAATCTAATCTGCATGGTCCCCTGGGCAGCACTGTTAGGCTGCTGCTTTATCCAATTCCCGTGAGCGACTTGCAACTACGTCACTGAACTTTAGCTACTGCGTTTGCCATCTCCCGGACTAGAAGCTCTTCAAAAACGCCATCACTTCCTGTTACTCATCATTTGGGCAGCAGTGGTTGCGGCTATGGGCAAGTGCTGATCGTTGTGTTGCTCCGTCCAGGTTGGTTGCTTTTTTTGTGCCATCTTTCCCGTATTGCGTTCTTGCCCACTTGCACTACTGCCCCTATTTTGTGTTTACTTATTACATTGCAAAACTTGAGCATGCCGACTTGTGCTGAACTAGCAAAGGAATTAAAGGCTCTTCATGAGGAGGTTTCCGAACTGAAAACTATTCTAGTGATGTTTAATGGCATCTGTGACAATGAAAATGAGGCACTGACGGAAGACAACAAGGTGTTGAGAGATGAAAATAAGAAACTTATTAAATAAAGTGTGATCTCGAACAATATTCGCGACTCAAAAATGTTTAGCTGAAAGGCATCCCCGAGTCAAAAGGCGAAGACTGCCTGGCATTCGTCCGAACTATCGGTGAGAAGATTGGTTGCCCAATCGCCAGTACAGACACTGCACACCGGGAGCCCGCGAATTATGGAAGCTACATTATTGCGCGATTTGGTTCGTGAGTCAAGAAGGCTGAATTCACTAAAAAAAGGCAAGAAAGGCGCCGCTGTCTACCGCGGGCGTAGGGTTTGCCCAGAGCACATGCCCCAAACCTGTGTATGGAAAGGATCACCTCACGCCGGAGCGGAAACGCCTTTTTGCGCAGGCACTTGCGCTTAAAAGCACACCAGTGCAAGCCCCTTTGGACCCATAATTGCACAATCAAAGCGAGGATGACCGATGACAGCCGCGTGTTTTGAATTGCATCGGCACAAGACCTTGGCATCTGCCGCTACATAAGCTGTTGTTTCTCATATTAAACGGACTTTAAGTCAGCATGGCTTTTTACACGTGCCATGAAACGACAGATTTGGTGCACGAAAAGTCATCAGCATTATCGCTTCTAGACCTAGACATGCGCAGTCTTGGAAAATGCCATGATGATCTTATTGCGTTCTTTTCTTTTCTTGGTCATTCATTCTCTATCATATTGTTACGGCGATGTTGGAGTATAGAAAGACTGTATTTACAATAGTTTTTGACGAAGCTTCGAAAGTAAGTACACAGGCTGACGAAGCAGCGTACGTCAGAAGCAAAACGTGGCACAGGGAAATTGCGTACGGTGCGAACTTTTTCCGGATCTGGTTGGACAGCGGATGCGTCAACGAGGTGACCCAACGCCGTAATCTGCTGGCGCCCGAATTGGCACTTCCTGGAGATCCGTTGGAGGCCGGCTTTTCGGAAAACCGCTAGAATGGCAGTGAGTCGGGTAAGGTGGCTGGTCAAAGGGGGAGAAAAAACAATAACATCGTCAAGGCAACAGAGACAGGTGGTCCATTTATTGCCTCGCAGTAGAGAGTTCATCATGCATTCAAATGTCGCAGGAGCATTGCATAGGCCAAAGGGCATGACTTGGAACTGATATAAGCAATCCGTCATGGTTAAGGCCATTTTCTCCCGGTCCATTTCAATAACTGAAATCTGCCAGTAGCTGGATCGAAGATCGATGGACGAGAAGTATTTAGCTCCGTGCAAGCAGTCCAAGGCGTCATCGATGCGTGGTAGTGGGTAGACGTTTTTTCGGGTGATCTTGTTTAAATGGTGATAATCGACGCAAAAACGCTAGGTGCCGTCTTTTTTTTTTATTCACAAGGACGATAGGCGACGCCCAAGGGCTGGCTGATTGTTCGATGACCTCTTTGCGGAGCATTTTGTCCACTTCTGATTGCATGACTCTACGTTCAGCATGCGATACACGATAGGGACGCCGACGAATATAATTATTGCTTTGCATATATTCTTGCAAGAATATATATTCTTGAATATATATTCGTGTTGATACTGCGGTCAACAACAGATTTTTGTCCTAAAGGCCTGTCGCCGAAATCAAAGATGTCATGGTACGATTCGAGGAGGAGACGTATGTCCGTGGCCTGTGCAGAGGTGAGGTCAGGTGCAATCATCTTCGCGAAGTCATCCGTTGGGAACCTGAGCTGTGAGCTGCAATTGGCGCTTAGAAGCCACTCTCGGCATCCAGACTTGCGATGTCAAATTCGGAAGTATTAGAAACGCATGCCGGTTGGAAGCACTTGAGGGCACAGGCTGAAATTCATAAGCGGAAGAATGACGCCGTTATTAGTAATCGTCACCAGCGTATGCGGAAGAGCAACGTTCCGGTTCAAAAGCACGTCGATTATTGGGCGAAGTAGATATTCACCAGCAAGTATTTGTGATTGTGCGGTCAAAGCGACGAAAGTGACTGCCTCAGGTGACAGACGCACATCCTGAAGCGACCACAAGTGCGGTGGAGCGGTGCCCGGAGCATCGGTGACTTGAGGCAGTTCCAACTGAAGAACGCCAGTTGCGTAGTCGATTAGAGCTAAATGATGGGATAAAAAGTCAAATCCAAGCATAACGTTGTCAGGGCAGTTGTCGATCACAGCAAAGAGAACAGAAGTAGGGGGGCCCTCTATACTTAAACGCGCAGTGCATATTCAAGAACAACCAGCACGCTGCCGTCAGCCACACGAAGCACTCGGACAACTGCTGGGTTGAGGACCTTCTTTAAACGTCTATGTAGGCTAGCACTCGTCACAGAGTCATGAGCTCCATTGTCGACGAGTGCTTGGACAGGTGCACCGTCTGTTATAACGCCAATCACACCTCTCTTTGTGGGCACAGACATAGGATTTGCTGTAGTAGTAGGCAATGACGCACTACCTCCGAGGACTGCGTTTCTTAGTTTACCGAAAGGGTGCGGCCAAAGCCACAGGGGACGAAAGGCCACGTGTTTGCGGTGAACGAGACTGGTGTCCACGCGGCGATGGTGAGCAACTCTACCACGTGTTCCTAGCAGAGTTGTCGGGACTTTTAGACTCGGTGGTGGGCGAAACGTTGCTGGCATTTCCATCAAAACGGCTTAGTTTGGTAGGCGTGCGAGGTGTTGAGGGCCACGAGTTGTGACAGTATTGGGCGACATAACCAATGTGGTGACAGGGGAAACATATCGGCTGGTCGTCCGCAGTTCTCCACTCAGTCGAGTTGCGATTACGCGGAGAGAAGCGTCGAGGTGGAGCGAAAATAGTAGAAGGGCGTTCTTCAGCTCTGGGATTGGCGACAGCCAAGACAGAATGTAAACCAATGTTTTCAAGTTCCTGGTGAACGATGGCTTATACGAGGGGAACTCAAAAAGTGGTAGCGCCGGCTGGCTTGCCAAACAACTCTGTCAACTTCTCTTCGCAGAGATCTCACTTGGTTAGCTCCTCTTCGTGGTTTTTGTATCACACCTTTGCCGTGCATCTTAGGTAGAACAAAAGGTTAGCTAGCATAAGCATAGGGTCCCATCTGATGATACCACTCACGCGTTCGTAGATAGCCACTCACTCTTCAACGTCGGTGTCATCGGTCCCGCAGAAAGTTCCAGGATCCTTGGGTTGCAAAACCACAACCGAAGGTGACAGCGACCTAGCTGGCGATGGTGATGTAGCAGGCGGCAACGACGTTGATCCCGCGTGCTACCGTCATTCATTGTGCGGACAATAATGGGACGTCCACTGCCGAGCTCCATTTCCAGCCGTGGTAGCCCGCACTTCTCGCCAATATGTTACGGGGATGTTGGGAGTATAGAAAGACTGTATTTACAATTTATATACAAGATGAGTCAGAGTAGTTAATATGGCTGAGCATCAAACAGACGGATCATCCAACGTCCCGCGATTTTCTTCTTTCCATAGCAATATGTTTGTATGAAACATGGTTATCTGGCAATGAAGGCAACTTGTATGGATTACGAGGTTATCATTCTGGATATTGTAATCGCGAATAGTATCATGGTGGTGGAAGTGGCGTACTTGTAAACTCGTCATTAACATACACGCGTTGTCTTGGTGTTGAATTTTAAAATATCTCTGTGAATCTGTTTGGCTCGAATTTAACCATAATGTTATACGAATTAACAATCTTAACACCATCGTAGCTTCCATTTATCGGTCACCTTCATCTTGGTATTGCAAGATTCGTCGGATGATCTCGCCGCTGCCACCATTTGTTAGAGTTGTCAGACGATCTACGAGTTGTAGGCCGATCTTACCGCTGCCATTCAGATGTAAGATTTGGCAATCGTAGCTGTAGGAATGAGCTTCACTCTTCTCGGGACTTAGGAGAGCAGGATTTATTTACATGTTATTTACAGTTGAACATGAGATACATCGACAGTCTAACTCCTAAATGCAGCCCGCAAGACGTGCATACAGCAAACAGCTTACGAGCACACGGCTCACGAGTACATTTCGAGCACGACAACGAGCACACTCTAGCAGCCGACAATCGCTGCTTATAAGCACTCCGCTCGACATCATAGTTCCACGTCATTGCACATGACCCACCCGCCCTTTTGGAGGAGGCGGGCTCTCGACTTGGAGGAGGAGGATGGCTCACATACATGTGCCGCACACACACACACAGGTATAATGGTCCAGAGCAGACGTCAGAGGGGCTTCGTGGAACTCTGAGCCGTCGTGGGTAGCGCGTCCGGGTAGCACATTGTCTTGTGTCTTGGTCGGCGCGTGGGAAGGAGCCTTCGTCGGCGTTCCCGCGGCAACTCCCCGACTCATCGCAGAACAGGGTGGCGTTGTCATGTTGCGCACAAAGCCTGCTTCGTCGAACTCGGAGCCGACCAGGGTGGCCTACCCGGGTAGCACATTGTCTGGTGTCTCGAAAAGAGCATGGGGAGGTTAATTCCGCCAATTACCTCCCCTCGAGAACTCCCCTGAGCTGACCCCTCGCCACGTGGCTGCCGGTTATCCGCAGTTCTCTGAAGTGCACCACCGTCCCGGTTGGATCGGAACACGTGCAGCGGGGATAAATAGCTGCAGGCCGATCCTAACAGTATCGATAATTTTACAGTCAGTTAAGCAATAGAGTACATGCACTGTTTAAACAGGTCTACCTTTTCTTCGCATATTTCAGCTCCAACTAGGAATAACTTAATGGATTCCAGTGCACTAATAATCGTATTATCTCCAACATTTCATCTCATCACATTGCAGGAGTAAATTTATGCGCGATTACGTAGTGTTGCATGTGTCCTTAACCGTATAAGGAGTTACGCACCTACCAATATTAAGAAAGTGACTGTGCACGATTCGGATTA